>NW_024755070.1:0-3206 GCF_018991925.1 Homarus americanus
AATGGTCTAACCCTTGTGTACCGTGATCTAACCCTTGTGTACCCGTGATCTAACTTGCTGTGTGCCGTGGTCAACATGTGTACCGTGATCTATACTTGTTGTGCAATGATCTAACCCTTGTGTACCGTGATCTAACCCTTGTGTGCCAATAAGTCCTAACCCTTGTGTACCGTGATCTAACCCCTTGTGTACCGTGATCTAACCCCTTGTGTTCCGTGGTCCCACAACCCCTTGTGTGCCGTGATCTAACCCCTTGTGTACCGTGATCTAACCCTTGTGTACCGTGATCTAACCGTTGTGTACGTGGTCCCTTCCTTGTGTACCGTAATCTAACCCCTTGTGTACCGTGATCTAACCTTGTGTACCGTGATCTAACCCCTTGTGTACCGTGGTCCCTAACCCCTTGTGTACATGGTCACCCCTTGTGTACCGTGATCTGCCTTGTGTACTGTTCTAACCCCTGTGTGCAATGATCTCTTACTGTGCGTGAATTGCCCTTGTGTGCCGTGGTCTAACCCCTTGTGTGCCGTGATCTAACCCCTTGTGTGCCGTGATCTAACCCTTGTGTTGTGATCTAACCCTTGTGTGTGATCTTACTGTGTGCCGTGGTCTAACCCTTGTGTGTGATCCTAACCCCTTGTGTGCATGATCTAACCCCTTGTGTACCGTGATCTAACTTGCTTATGCCATGATCAACCCCTTGTGTGCCGTGGTCTAACCCCTTGTGGCCGTGGTCTATCCCTTGTGTATGATCTAACCCCTTGTGCCGTGATCTTAACCCCTTGTGTGCCGTGATCTAACCCTTGTGTACCGTGGTCTAACCCCCTTGATGTACCGTGATCTAACCCCTTGTGCGGTGATCTAACCCTTGTGTGCCGTGATCTAACCCGTATGCATGATCCAACCCCTTGTGTACCGTGATCCTAACCCCTTGTGTGCCGTGGTCACTGTTGCGATCCCTTACTTATTGTGCCGTGATCTTTCCCCCTGTGTGAATGGTTAACCCTTGTGTGCGTGGTCTAACCTTGTGTGCGTGGTCCTTCCTGTGTACCGTGGTCTAACCCTTGTGTAGTCTAACCCTTGTGTACCGTGGTCTAACCCCTTGTGTACCGTGGTCCCAACCCCTTGTGTACCGTGGTCTAACCCCTTGTGTACCGTGGTCTAACCCCTTGTGTACCGTGATCTAACCCTTTGTGTACCGTGATCTAACCCCTTGTGTACCGTGATCTAACCCCTTGTGTACCGTGGTCTAACCCCCTGTGTACCGTGGTTTAATTCACGGTACGCAAGGTAATTTATTAAAAATAGTAAGATTAAAGGTAAAATATAGGTATTACAGATAAGTATAAAATAACTCCTAAAGTATTACAGGAACAGCAGTGGCCATCAAGATATCCGCTGGTCGAGACAGAAATTCGTAATTTCCTTTTTTGTTTTTATTTTGACTATTTTTATTTTTGCTGCTGCTGCTATTATTATTATTATTATTATTATTATTATTATTATTATTATTATTATTATTATTATTATTATTATTATTATTATTATTATTATTATTATTATTATTATTATTATCATTATCATTATCATTATCATTATCACTATTATTATCATTATCATTATCATTATCATTATCATTATCATCATCACTATTACTATTACTATTACTATTACTATTATTATTATTATTATTATTATTATTATCATTATCATTATCATTATTATTATTATTATTATTATTATTATTATTATTATTATTATTATTATTATTACTATCATTATTATTAATATTATTATTATTATTATTATAACTATTATTATTATTACTATTATTATTATTATTATTATTATTATTATTATTATTACTATCATTATTATTAATATTATTATTATTATTATTATTATTATTATTATTATTATTATTATTATTACTATTACTATTATTATTATTACTGTTACTGTTACTATTACTATTATTATTATTATTATTATTATTATTATTACTATTACTTTATTACTATTACTGTATTATTATTCATTATCATTATCATTATTATTATTATTATTATTATTATTATTATTATTATTACTATTACTATTACTATTACTATTACTATTACTATTATTATTATTATTATTACTATTATTATTATTATTATTATTATCATTATCATTATCATTATTATTATTATTATTATTATCATTATCATTATCATTATCATTATCACTATCACTATCACTATCACTATTATTATTATTATTATTATTATTATTACTATTACTATTACTATTACTATTACTATTACTATTATTATTATTATTATTATTATTATTATTATTATTATTATTATTATTATTATCATTATCATTATCATTATCACTATCACTATCACTATCACTATCACTATCATTATTATTATTATTATTATTATTATTATTACTATTACTATTACTATTACTATTACTATTATTATTATTATTATTATTATTATTATTATTATTACTATTACTATTACTATTACTATTACTATCACTATCACTATCACTATCACTATTATTATTATTATTATTATTATTATTACTATTACTATTACTATTACTATTACTATTATTATTACTATTATTATTACTATTATTATTACTATTATTATTATTACTACCTTTACAGTTACAGAAGGGGTAAAATGGATATAAAGTTTTTGCTGCCGTGTGACTTACTGTTTTGTTACTATTAATCTGATGCTGTTATCGTTATGGGTGTAAATATTATAATGTATTGCAGAGTTTTAACATTATAAGATCATTGAAACACCTTCACTACGGGACGTCGCTTTTGATATTTGATTTTTCATAATGCCAAGCGATTTTATTCAGCACAGAGTGTTTTGATGACTTGGTTGTGGGTGAGTGAGTGATGTTTGGTTGTTACTGTAGTTGTGTTGCGATGTTTGGAGGTGTTGTAGGGGAGTGTTGCTGTGTTGTAATTGCTCTTCACTACATGAATATTAATAAATAATGAATGATATTATGGTCCTTTGATGTGAGTGTGTGTGTGTGAATTAGAATTATGAAGTAGAACCTTTTTATAAGAGTGTGATTGTCGTTTGTCGTATATAAATTATAATGGTTCTTACATTGATACTACGAAAGGATTATTTTCTTAACACACACGGAATTCTTGTCGTAGAAAAGATAATACATAACAC
>NW_024755071.1:0-7409 GCF_018991925.1 Homarus americanus
CACCATCACCACCGTGGGAGTGTTTGTACTAGGGAGCGTTAGGTTCACCGCCGTGGGAGTGTGTGTACCAGGGAGCGCTAGGTTTACCATCACCACACTGGGAGTGTGTGTACCAGGGGGCGCTAGGTTCACCATCATCGGTGTCTGTGAACGAGGGAGCGTTAGGTTCACCATCACCACCGTGGGAGTGTGTGTACCAGGGAGCGTTAGGTTCACCGTCACAACCATGGGCGTGTGTGTACCAGGGAGCATTAGGTTCACCATCACCACCTTGGGAGTGTGTGTACCACGGAGCGTTAGGTTCACCATCACCACCGTGTGGGTGTGTACCAGGAAGCGTTAGTTTCACCAACACCACCGTGGGAGTGCGTGTACCAGGGAGGGTTACCTTCACCATCACCAACGTGGGAGTGTGTGTACCATGGAGCGTTTGGTTCACCATCACCACCGTGGGAGTGTGTTTACCAGGGAGCGTTATGTTCACCATCACCACCGTGGGAGTGTGTGTGTACCAAGGAGCGTTAGGTTCACCATCACCACCGTGGGAGTGTGTGTACCAGGAAGCGTTAGGTTCACCATCGTGGGTGTCTGTGTACCAGGGAGCGTCAGGTTCACCATCACCACCGTGGGAGTGTGTGTACCAAGGAGCGTTAGGTTCACCATCACCACCGTGGGAGTGTGTGTACCAGGGAGCGTTAGGTTCACCATCACCACCGTGGGAGTGTGTGTACCAGGGAGCATTATGTTCACCATCAACACCATGGGAGTGTGTGTAAGAGGGAGCATTAGATTCACCATCACCACCGTGAGAATGTGTGCACCAGGGAGCATTAGGTTCACCATCACCACTGTGGGAGTTTGTGTACAAGGGAGCGTTAGGTTCATCACCACCGTGGGAGTGTGTGTACCAGGGAGCGTTAGGATCACCATGCCACCCGTGGGGTGTGTGTGTACCAGGGGCGTTAGGTTCTCACCGTGGGGTGTGCCATGCCACGGGCATTAGGTTCACCAACGTGGGGTGTGTGTGCCAGGGAGCGTGTGTTCACCATCAACACCATGGGGTATGTGTGGGAGGGAGCGTGGGTTCACCATCACCACCGTGAGAGTGTGTGCACCAGGGAGCGTTAGGTTCACCATCACCACCGTGGGAGTGTGTGTACCAGGGAGCGTTAGGTTCACCATGACCACCGTGGGAGTGTGTGTACTAGATAGCGTTAGGTTCACCATCACCACTGTGGGACTGTGTGTACCAGGGAGCTTTAGGTTCACCGCCGTGGGAGTGTGTGTACCAGGGAGCGTTAGGATCCCCATCACCACGGTGGGAGTGTGTGTAGCAGGGAGCGTTAGGTTCACCTTCACCACCGTGGGAGTGTGTGTACCAGGGAGAGTTAGGTTCACCATCACCACCGTGGGAGTGTGTGTATCAGGAAGCGTTAGGTTCACCATCGAGGGTGTCTGTGTACCAGGGAGCGTTAGGTTCACCATCACCACCGTGGGAGTGTGTTTACCAGGGAGCGTTAGGCTCACCGTCACCACCGTAGGAGTGTGTGTACCAAGGAGCGTTAGTTTAACCATCACCACCGTGGGAGTGTGTTTAACAGGGAGCGTTAGGTTCATCATCACCACCATGGGAGTTTGTGTACCAGGGACCGTGAGGTTCACCATCACCACCGTGGGAGTGTGTGTGCCAGGGAGCGTTAGGTTCACCATCGTGGGTGTCTGTGTACCAGGGAGGTTTAGGTTCACAATCACCACCGTGGGATTGTGTGTACCAAGGAGCGTAAGTTTCACCATCACCACCGTGGGAGTTTGTGTACCAGGGAGCGTTAGGTCCACCATCACCATCGTGGGAGTGTGTGTACCAGGAAGCGTTATGTTTACCATCACCACCTTGGGAGTGTGTGTACCAGGGAGCGTTAGGTTTACCATCAGCACAAATGAGTGTGTGTGCCAGGGGCGTTGGGTTCACCTGCATCACCACCGTGGGAGTGTGTGTACCGGGGAGTGTTAGGTTCACCATCGTGGGTGCCTGTATGTCAGGGAGCGTTAGAATCACCATCACCACCGTGGGAGTGTATGTACCAGGGAGTGTTAAGTTCACCATCACCATCGTGGGAGTGTGTGTACCAGGAAGCGTTATGTTCACCATCACCACCGTGGGAGTGTGTGTATCACATACCGTTAGGTTTATCATCACCACCGTGGGAGTGTGTGTAAAAGGGAGCGTTAGGTTCACCATCACCACCGTGGGAGTGTGTGTCCCAGGGAGCGTTAGGTTCACCATCACCACCGTGGGAGTGTGTGTACCAGGGAGCGTTAGGTTCACCATCACCACCGTGGGAGTGTGTGTACCATGGAGCTTTAGGTTCACCATCACCACCTTGGGAGTGTGTGTACCAGTGAGGGTTAGGTTCACCATCACCACCCTGGGAGTGTGTGTACGAGGGAGCATTATGTTCACCATCTACACCATGGGAGTGTGTGTAAGAGGGAGCATTAGGTTCACCATCACCACCGTGAGAGTGTGTGCACCAGGGATAGTTACGTTCATCATCACCACCGTGGGAGTGTGTGTACCAGGGAGCGTTAGGTTCACCATCACCACCATGGGAGTGTGCGTACCAGGGAGCGTTAGGTTCACCGTACCACCGTGGGAGTGTTATTGTGCCAGGGGCGTTGGGTTCACCATCACCCACCCATTATGGGGTGTGTGCTTCCAGGAGCGTGGGTTCACCACCGTGGATTGTGTGTGCCAGGGGCGTTGGGTTCACTATCACCACCGTGGGAGTGTGTGTACCAGGAGTGTTGGGTTCTGCACCGTGTGGATGTGTGTGTGCCAGAGGCGTGGGTTCACCATCACCACCGTTGGAGTGTGTGTACCAGGGAGTGTTATGTTCACCATCGTGGGTGTCTGTGTGCCAGGGAGCGTTAGGTTTACCATCACCACCGTGGGAGTGTGTCTACCAGGGAGCGTTAGGTTCACGGTCACCACCGTGGGAGTGTGTGTACCATTGAGCGTTAGGTTCACCTTCACCAACGTGGGAGTGTGTGTACCAGGGAGCGTTAGGTTCACCTTCACCACCGTGGGAGTGTGTGTACCAGGGAGCGTTAGGTTCACCATCACCACCGTGGGAGTGTGTACCAGGGAGCATTAGGTTCACCATCACCACTGTGGGTGTGTGTGTACCAGGGAGCGTTAGGTTCACCATCACCAACGTGTCAGTGTGTGTACCAGGGAGCGTTAGGGTCACCATCACCATCGTGGGAGTGTTGTACCAGGGAGCGTTAGGTTCACCGCAGTGGGAGTGTGTGTACCAGGGAGCGTTAGGTTCACCGCAGTAGGAGTGTGTGTACCAGGGAGCGTTAGGTTCACCATCACCACCGTGGGAGTGTGTGTACCAGGGAGTGTTAGGTTCAGCGCCGTGGGAGTGTGTGTACCAGGGAGCATTAGGTTCACCATCACCACCGTGTGAGTGTGTGTACCAGGGAGCGTTAGGTTCACCTTCACCCCCGTGGGAGTGTGTGTATCTGGGAATGTTAGGTTCACCATCACCACCGTGGGAGTGTGTGTACCAGGGAGCGTTAGGTTCACCATCAGCACCGTGGGAGTGTGTGTACCAGGGAGCGTTAGGGTCACCATCACCATCGTGGGAGTGTGTGAACCAGGGAGCGTTAGGTTCACCGCAGTGGGAGTGTGTGTACCAGGGAGAATTAGGTTCACCATCACCATCGTGGGAGTGTGTGAACCAGGGAGCGTTAGGTTCACCGCCGTGTGAGTGTGTGTATCAGGGAGCGTTAGGTTCACCATCACCACCGTAGGAGTGTGTTTACCATGGAGCGTTAGGTTCACCATCACCACCGTGGGAGTGTGTGTACCAGGGCGTTAGGTTCACCATCACCACCGTGGGGTGTGTGTACCAGGGGCCGTTAGGTTCACCACACCACCGTGGGGAATGTGTGTACCAGGGGGCGTTAGGTTCACCATCACCACCGTGGGTGTGTGTACCAGGGAGCGTTAAGTTCACCAACACCACCGTGAGAGTGTGTGTACCAGGGAGTGTTAGGTTCACCATCGTGGGTGTCTGTGTGCCATGGAGCTTTAGGTTCACCATCACCACCCTGGGAGTGTGTGTACCATGGAGCGTTAGGTTCCCCTTCACCACCGTGGGAGTGTGTGTACCAGTGAGTGTTAGGTTCACCATCACCACCTTGGGAGTGTGTGTACCAGATAGCGTTAGGTTCACCATCACCACTGTGGGACTGTGTGTACCAGGAAGCATTATGCTCACCATCAACACCAGGGGAGTGTGTGTAAGAGGGAGCATTAGGTTCACCATCACCACCGTGAGAGTGTGTGCACCAGGGAGCGTTAGGTTCACCATCACCACCGTGGGAGTGTGTGTACCAGGGAGCGTTAGGTTCACCATGACCACCGTGGGAGTGTGTGTACTAGATAGCGTTAGGTTCACCATCACCACTGTGGGACTGTGTGTACCAGGGAGCTTTAGGTTCACCGCCGTGGGAGTGTGTGTACCAGGGAGCGTTAGGATCCCCATCACCACGGTGGGAGTGTGTGTAGCAGGGAGCGTTAGGTTCACCTTCACCACCGTGGGAGTGTGTGTACCAGGGAGAGTTAGGTTCACCATCACCACCGTGGGAGTGTGTGTATCAGGAAGCGTTAGGTTCACCATCGAGGGTGTCTGTGTACCAGGGAGCGTTAGGTTCACCATCACCACCGTGGGAGTGTGTTTACCAGGGAGCGTTAGGCTCACCGTCACCACCGTAGGAGTGTGTGTACCAAGGAGCGTTAGTTTAACCATCACCACCGTGGGAGTGTGTTTAACAGGGAGCGTTAGGTTCATCATCACCACCATGGGAGTTTGTGTACCAGGGACCGTGAGGTTCACCATCACCACCGTGGGAGTGTGTGTGCCAGGGAGCGTTAGGTTCACCATCAACACCACAGGAGTGTGTGTAAGAGGGCATTAGATTACCATCACACCTGCCGTAGTGTGTGTACCAGGGAGCGTTAGGATCACCATCACCACCATGGCAGTGTGTGTGTCCCAGGGTGCGTTAGGTACACCGCCGTGTGAGTGTGTGTACCAGTGAGCGTTAGGATCACCATCACCATCGTGGGAGTGTGTGTACCACGGAGCGTTACGTTGACCATCACCACCGTGGGAGTGTGTGTACCAGGGAGCTTTAGGTTCACCGTCACCACCGTAGGAGTGTGTGAAAGAGGGAGCATTAGGTTCACCACCCGTGGAGTGTGTGTGTGCCAGGGCGTGGGTTCTGGCCGTGGGAGTGTGTGTACCAGGGAGCATTATGTTCACCATCAACACCTTGGGAGTGTGTGTAAGAGGGAGCATTAGGTTCACCATCACCACCGTGAGAGTGTGTGCACCAAGAAGCGTTAGGTTCACCATCACCACCGTGGGAGTGTGTGTACCAGGGAGCGTTAGGTTCACCATGACCACCGTGGGAGTGTGTGTACCAGATAGCTTTAGGTTCACCATCACCACTGTGGGACTGTGTGTACCAGGGAGCTTTAGGTTCACCGCCGTGGGAGTGTGTGTACAAGGGAGCGTTAGGTTCACCATCACCACGGTGGGAGTGTGTGTAGCAGGGAGCGTTAGGTTCACCTTCACCACCGTGGGAGTGTGTGTACCAGGGAGAGTTAGGTTCACCATCACCACCGTAAGAGTGTGTGTACCAGGAAGCGTTAGGTTCACCATCGAGGGTGTCTGTGTACCAGGGAGCGTTAGGTTCACCATCACCACCGTGGGAGTGTGTTTACCAGGGAGCGTTAGGCTCACCGTCACCACCGTAGGAGTGTGTGTACCAAGGAGCGTTAGTTTCACCATCACCACCGTGGGAGTGTGTTTTACAGGGAGCGTTAGGTTCATCATCAACACCATGGGAGTGTGTGTGTACCAGGGAGCATTAGGCTCACCACCGTGGGAGTGTGTATACCAGGGAGCATTATGTTCACCATCAACACCATGGGAGTGTGTGTAAGAGGGAGCATTAGATTCACCATCACCACCGTGAGAGTGTGTGCACCAGGGAGCATTAGGTTCACCATCACCTACACTGTGGGTTTGGCTATTATGAGGGAGCGTTGGGTTCATCACCACCAAATGGGGAGTGTGTGTGTACCAGGGCGTTAGGATCACCATCACCATCGTGGGGAATTAATGTGTACCAGGGAGCGTTATGTTCACCATCACCACCTTGGTAGTGTGTGTACCAGGAAGCGTTACTTTAACCATCATCACCGTGGGAGTGTGTGTATCCGGGAGCGTTAGGTTCACCCCCGTGGGAGTGTGTGTGTACCAGGGAGCATTAGGTTCACCACTGTGGGAGTGTGTGTACCATGGAGCATTATGTTCACCATCAACACCATGGGAGTGTGTGTAAGAGGGAGCATTAGGTTCACTATCACCACTGTGAGAGTGTGTGCACCAGGGAGCATTAGGTTCACCATCACCACCGTGGGAGTGTGTGCACCAGGAAGCGTTAGGTTCACCAGCACCACCGTGGGAGTGTGTGTACCAGGGATGGTAAGGTTCACCGTCACCACCGTGGGAGTGTGTGTACCAGGGAGCGTTAGGTTCACCATCACCACCGTGGGAGTGTGTGTACCAGGGAGCGTTAGGTTCACCATCACCACCGTGGGAGTGTGTGTACCAGGGAGCGTTACGTTCACCATCACCACCGTGGGAGTATGTGTACCAGGGAGCGTTAAGTTCACCAACACCACCGTGAGAGTGTGTGTACCAGGGAGTGTTAGGTTCACCATCGTGGGTGTCTGTGTGCCATGGAGCGTTAGGATCACCATCACCACCCTGGGAGTGTGTGTACCATGGAGCGTTAGGTTCCCCTTCACCACCGTGGGAGTGTGTGTACCAGTGAGTGTTAGGTTCACCATCACCACCGTGGGAGTGTGTGTACCAGGGAGCGTTAGGTTCACCGCCGTGTGAGTGTGTGTACCAGGGAGCGTTAGGTTCACCACCGTGGGAGTGTGTGTACCAGATAGCGTTAGGTTCACCATCACCACCGTAGGAGTGTCTGTACCAGGTTGGGTTAGGATCACCATCACCACTGTGGGAGTGTGTGTGTACCAGGGAGCGTTAGGTTCACCGCCGTGTGAGTGTGTGTACCAGGGAGCGTAAGGTTCACCATAACCACCGTGGGAGTGTGTGTACCACGGAGCGTTAGGTTCACCATCACCACCGTGGGAGTGTGTGTACCAGTGAGTGTTAGGTTCACCATAACCACCGTGGGAGTGTGTGTACCACGGAGCGTTAGGTTCACCATCACCACCGTGGGAGTGTGTGTACCAGGGAATGTTAGATTCACCATCAACACTGTGGGAGTGTGTACCAGGGATGTTAGGGCCAACA
>NW_024755072.1:0-52500 GCF_018991925.1 Homarus americanus
TATTATTAGTATTACGGTGTTGTTATTGTGTTACGGTATTTTATTATTAATGTGCAATTGTTGTTGTGTGGTACGGTGTTGTTGTGTGGTATTGCAGTGTTGTTGTTATTAATTATTGCGGTGTTGTTATTATTGATGTTACGGTGTTGTTGTTATTAGTATTACGGTATTTGTTAGTAATTATTACGGTGTTGTTATTAGTAGTGTTACGGTGTTGTTGTTATTAGTATTACGGTGTTGTTATTATTAGTATTACGGTGTTGTTATTATTGGTATTACCCGGTGTTGTTATTATTGATATTACAATTAATTTATTATTATTATTGCAATTATTTGTTATTATTAGTATTACAGTGTTGTTATTATTGGATTGCAGTGTTGTTGTTATTGGTATTACGGTGTTGTTATTATTAATGGCCGGTGTTGTTATTAATTATTACGGTGTTTGTTATTATTGGTATTTACGGTGTTGTTGTTATTGGTATTGCAGTGTTGTTGTTATTGAGTATTACAGTGTTGTTATTATTGAGTGTTACGGTGTTGGTATTATTATTATTACGGTGTTGTTGTTATTAGTATTACAGTGTTTGTTATTATTAGTATTACAGTGTTGTTATTATTAGTATTACGGTGTGGTTATTATTAATTATTACGATTATTTGTTTATTATTGAGTATTACAGTGTTTGTTATTGGTATTACAGTGTTGTATTGAGTATTGCAGTTATTTGTTATTATTAGTGTTACGAATTGTTGTTATTATTAGTATTGCAGTGTTATTGGTATTACGGTGTTTGTTGTTATTGGTGTTACGGTGTAGTTTGTTATTAGTGTTACGGTGTTGTTGTTAGTAGTGTTACGGTGTTGTTGTTAATTGGTATTGGGTATTTGTTGTTATTGGTGTTACGGTGTTGTTGTTATTGATGTTACGGTGTTGTTGTTATTAGTGTTACAGTGTTGTTGTTATTGGTATTGCGAATTTGTTATTATTAATTATTACGGTGTGATTTATTATTGGTATTACGGTGCTGTTATTATTAGTATTACGTGTTGTTGTTATTGATGTACGGTGTGTTATTGAGTATTACGAATTAGTTGTTATTAGTGTTACGATTTGTTATTATTGGTGTTACGGTGTTGTTATTGTGAGTATTACGATTGCTGCTGTTGTTATTGATGATACAGTGGTTATTATTATTGCGAGGTGTTGTTGTTATTGGTACGGTTGTGGTTGTTATTAGTGTACGTTATTGAGTATTGCAGTGTTGTTATTATTGGTATTACAGTGTTTGTTGTTATTAGTGTTACGGTGTGTTGTTATTAGTATTACCGGTGTTGTTATTATTAGTATTACAGTGTTGTTATTATTGGTATTACGGTGTTGTTGTTATTAGTATTACCCGGTGTTTGTTGTTATTATTGTTACGGTGTTGTTATTATTAGTATTACGGTGTTGTTATTATTAATTATTACGGTGCTGTTATTGGTATTACAGTGTGGTTATTATTAGTATTGCAATTAATTTGTTATTATTGGTATTGTGTTATTATTATTGCAATTATTTATTTATTATTAGGTATTACAGTGCTGTTATTATTAGTATTACGATTATTTATTTATTATTAATTATTACAGTGTAGTTATTATTAGTATTACAGTGTTATTTATTATTATTTCGGTGTGGTTATTATTAGTGTTACGGTGTTGTTATTATTGGTATTACAGTGTTGTTATTATTAATTATTACATTATTTGTTATTATTAGTATTACAGTGCTGTTATTATTAGTATTACAGTGTTGTTATTATTAGTATTACGAATTGTAGTTATTATTAATTATTGGTGTTGTTATTATTGAGTATTACAATTAGTAGTTATTATTAAGGTATTACAGTGTTATTATTGAGTATTACAGTGTAGTTATTGTAGTATTGGTGTTGTTATTATTAGTATTACAGTGTTGTTATTATTAATTATTACAGTGTTGTTATTAGTACGGTATTTGTTATTATTAGTATTACGGTGCTGTTGTTATTAGTATTACAATTAGTTATTATTAGTATTACAGTGTTATTTATTATTAGTATTGAGTGTTGTTATTATTGAGTAGTACAGTGTTGTTATTATTGGTATTGCAGTGCGTTTATTGGTATTACAGTGTTGTTATTATTGGTATTACGGTGTAGTTGTTATTGAGTATTACGGTGTTGTTATTATTAGTATTACGGTGGTTCTATTAGTGATACGGTGTTGTTGTTATTGGTATTACGGTGTAGTTATTAGTATTACGGTGTTGTTATTGTTAGTGTTACGGTGTGGTTATTATTAATTACGGTGTTATTGTAGTATTATTGCAGTGTTGTTATTATTAGTATTACAGTGTTGTTATTATTAGTATTACGAATTTATTTATTATTGGTATTACGGGCAGTTGTTATTGAGCATTGCGAATTATTTATTATTAGTATTGCAATTGTAGTTATTATTAGTATTACGGTGCTGTTGTTATTAGTCATTACGGTATTTATTTTTGTTGATATTGCAATTGTATTGTGGTAATACAGTGTGGTTATTGTGGTATTACGGTGTTGTTATTATTGGTATTACGGTGTTGTTATTGTGGTATTACAGTGTTGTTTATTATTGGTATTACCAGGTGTTGTTATTATTAATTATTACGGTGTTGTTATTATTAGTGTTACAGTGTTGTTGTTATTATTAGTACTACAGTGTTGTTATTATTGGTATTACGGTGTTGTTATTGTGGTATTATGGTGTTGTTATTATTGGTCAATTACGGTGTTGTTATTATTGGTATTACGGTGTTGTTATTATTGGTATTATGGTGTTGTTATTATTAGTATTACAGTGTTGTTATTGGTACTACGGTGTTGTTATTGTAGTATACTACGGTGTTGGTTATTATTGGTAGTACAGTGTTGTTAGTGTGCAGTGTTGTTGTTATTGGTGTTGCAGTTATTTGTTATTGGTGTTGCAGTGTTGTTGTTATTAGTGTTGGTGTTGTTATTAGTATTACGGTGTTGTTGTTATTGGTATTTTGGTGTTTGTTATTGGCTGGTATTTGAGTGTTGTTGTTATTAATTATTACGGTGTTGTTATTATTGGTATTACGGTGTTGTTATTATTAGTGTTACGGTGTTGTTATTATTGAAATTATTGCGGTGTTGTTATTATTGGTATTACGGTGTTGTTGTTATTAGTATTACGGTGTTGTTATTATTAGTGCTACGGTGTTGTTGTTGTTATTAGTACTACGGTGTTGTTATTGATAGTGTTACGGTGTTGTTGTTATTGAGTATTGTTACGAGTGTTGTTGTTATTAGTATTGCGGTGTTGTTATTATTAGTATTGCGGTGTTGTTATTATTAGTATTCAGATTATTTGTTGTTATTGGTATTCGTTGTTGTTATTGGTATTGCGGTTATTTGTTGTTATTGGTGATACGGTGTTGTTATTATTGAATGCGGTTATTTGTTATTAATTACGGTGTTTGTTGTTAAGTGATATTGCGGTTGTTTGTTATTATTATTAGTGCGGTTATTTGTTGTTATTTAGTGTGCGATTGTTGTTATTATTGAGTATTGCGGTGTTGTTATTGTGGTATTGCGGTGTTGTTATTATTGGTATTACGGTGTTGTTATTGGTATTGCAGTGTTGTTGCTGTTATTACGGTGTTGTTATTATTAGGTATTACGGTGTTGTTATTATTGGTATTACGGTGTTTGTTGTTATTAATTGTACGATTGTTGTTGTGTGGTATTACAGTGTTGTTTATTATTAGTATTACGAATTGACATTATTGGTATTACGTTATTGGTATTACGGTGTTGTTGTTGTTATTGAGTGTTACGGTGTTGTTATTGGTATTGCAGTGTGGTTATTATTGGTATTACGGTGTTGTTTATTATTGATGTTACGGTGTTGTTGTTATTGAGTATTACGAGGTGTTGTGTGTATTGCAATGTTGTTGGTATTAGTATTGATTGTGGTTATTATTAGTATTACAGTGTTGTTATTATTAGTATTACAGTGTTGTTATTATTATTATTACGGTGTTGTTATTATTAGTATTACAGTGTTGTTATTATTGATATTACCGGTGTTGTTATTGATAGTATTGCAGTGTTGTTATTATTAGTATTATTACGGTGTTGTTATTAGTATTACGGTGTTGTTGTTATTAGTATTACGGTGTTGTTATTATTAATTATTACGGTGTTGTTATTATTGGTATTACGATGTTGTTGTTGTTAATTATTGCAGTGTTTGTTATTGGTATTTTGGTGTAGTTGTTGTTAGTGTGATTATGGTTATTATTGGTATTACAGTGTTGTTGTTATTATTATTTACGGTGTTGTGTGGTATTGGTGTTGTTATTATTAGTATTGTTGTTATTATTAGTATTACAGTGTTGTTGTTATTAGTATTACGGTGTTTGTTAGTATTACAGGTATTTGTTATTATTAATTACCAGTGTTGTTGTTATTATTGATACGGTTATTTGTTGTTATTAGTATTCGTTATTTGTTATTATTAGTATTGCAGTGTTGTTATTATCGAAATTATGCGATTATTTGTTATTATTGATATTACGGTGTTGTTGTGTTATTGGTATTACGGTGTTGTTATTAGTATTGCGATTATTTGTTATTTGGTACGGTGATGTTATTATTGGTATTGCAGTTGTTTGTTGGTATTGGTATTGCAGTGTTGTTGTGTTATTATTATGGTGTTTTATTGTTAGTATTGCAGTGTTGTTATTATTATTAGTATTACGATTGTTGTTGTGAGTATTGCGGTGTTGTTGTTATTAGTATTGCGATTATTTATTTATTGGTAATGAGTATTACGGTGTTGTTATTATTAGTGCTACGGTGTTGTTATTATTAGATATTACGGTGTTGTTGTTATTAGTATTACGATTATTTGTTGTGTTAATTATTACAGTGTTGTTATTATTAGTATTACAGTGTTATTTGTTATTAGATATTATGATGATGTTATTATTGAGTATTACGGTGTTGTTATTATTAGTGTGCAATTTGTTGTGTGGTATTACGGTGTTTATTGGTATTACGGTGTTGTTATTGTATTACAGTGTTGTTGTTATTAGTATTACGATTATTTATTATTATTATTATTACGTGATGTTATTATTAGTACGGTGTTGTTATTATTAGTATTACAGTGTTGTTATTATTGAGTATTACAGTGTTGTTATTATTAGTGATATTACGGTGTTGTTATTAGTATTACGGTGTTGTTATTGTGAGTATTACGGTGTTGTTATTGGTATTACGGATGTTGTTATTATTAGTATTACAGTGTTTGTTATTATTGGTATTACAGTGTTGTTATTATTAGTATTACAGTGTTATTATTATTATTATTACAGTATTGTTATTATTAGTATTACAGTGTTGTTATTATTAGTATTACAGTGTAGTTATTATTAGTATTACAGTGTTGTTATTATTAGTATTACAGTGTTGTTATTATTAGTATTACAGTGATGTTATTATTAGTATTACAGTGTTGTTATTATTAGTATTACAGTGTAGTTATTATTAGTATTACAGTGTTGTTATTATTAGTATTACAGTGTTGTTATTATTAGTATTACAGTATTGTTATTATTAATATTACAGTGTTGTTATTATTAATATTACAGTGTTGTTATTATTAGTATTACAGTGTTGTTATTATTAGTATTACAGTGTTGTTATTATTAATATTACAGCGTTGTTATTATTAGTATTACAGTGTTGTTATTATTAGTATTACAGTGTTGTTATTATTAGTATTACAGTGTTGTTATTATTAGTATTACAGTGTTGTTATTATTAGTATTACAGTGTAGTTATTATTAGTATTACAGTGTTGTTATTATTAATATTACAGTGTTATTATTAGTATTACAGTGTTGTTATTATTAGTATTACAGTGTTGTTATTATTAGTATTACAGTGTTGTTATTATTAGTATTACAGTGTTGTTATTATTAGTATTACAGTGTTGTTATTATTAGTATTACAGTGTTGTTATTATTAGTATTACAGTGTTGTTATTATTAGTATTACAGTGTTATTATTATTAGTATTACAGTGTTGTTATTATTAGTATTACAGTGTTGTTATTATTAGTATTACAGTGTTGTTATTATTAGTATTACAGTGTTGTTATTATTGGTATTACAGTATTTATTTAGTATTAGTATTACAGTGTTGTTATTATTAATATTAGTGTTGTTATTATTAGTATTACGGTGTTGTTGTTATTGACATTACGGTGTTGTTGTGTGGTATTTACAGTGTTGTTATTATTAGTATTGCAGTGTTGTTATTATTAGTATTACAGTGTTGTTATTATTAGTATTACAGTGTAGTTATTAGTATTACAGTGTTGTTATTAGTATTACAGTGTTGTTAGTAGTATTACAGTGTTGTTATTATTAGTATTACAGTGTTGTTATTAGTAGTATTACAGTGTTGTTATTATTAATATTACAGTGTTGTTATTATTAGTATTACAGTGTTGTTATTATTAGTATTACAGTGTTATTATTATTAGTATTACGGTGTTGTTATTAGTATTACGGTGTTGTTATTATTAGTATTACAGTGTTGTTGTTATTAGTATTACAGTGTTGTTATTATTAGTACTACAGTGTTGTTATTATTAGTATTACAGTGTTGTTATTATTAGTATTACAGTGTTGTTATTATTAGTATTACAGTGTTGTTATTATTAGTATTACAGTGTTGTTATTATTAGTATTACAGTGTTGTTATTATTAGTATTACAGTGTTGTTATTATTAGTACTACAGTGTTGTTATTATTAGTACTACAGTGTTGTTATTATTAGTATTACAGTGTTGTTATTATTAGTATTACAGTGTTGTTATTATTAGTATTACAGTGTTGTTATTATTAGTATTACAGTGTTGTTATTATTAGTATTACAGTGTTGTTATTATTAGTATTACAGTGTTGTTATTATTAGTATTACAGTGTTGTTATTATTAGTATTACAGTGTTGTTATTATTAGTATTACAGTGTTGTTATTATTAGTATTACAGTGTTGTTATTATTAGTATTACAGTGTTGTTATTATTAGTATTACAGTGTTGTTATTATTAGTATTACAGTGTTGTTATTATTAGTATTACAGTGTTGTTATTATTAGTATTACAGTGTTGTTATTATTAGTATTACAGTGTTGTTATTATTAGTATTACAGTGTTGTTATTATTAGTATTACAGTGTTGTTATTATTAGTATTACAGTGTTGTTATTATTAGTATTACAGTGTTGTTATTATTAGTATTACAGTGTTGTTATTATTAGTATTACAGTGTTGTTATTATTAGTATTACAGTGTTGTTATTATTAGTATTACAGTGTTGTTATTATTAGTATTACAGTGTTGTTATTATTAGTATTACAGTGTTGTTATTATTAGTATTACAGTGTTGTTGTTATTAGTATTACAGTGTTGTTATTATTAGTATTACAGTGTTGTTATTATTAGTGTTACAGTGTTGTTATTATTAGTGTTACAGTGTTGTTATTATTAGTATTACAGTGTTGTTATTATTAGTATTACAGTGTTGTTATTATTAGTATTACAGTGTTGTTGTTATTAGTATTACAGTGTTGTCATTATTAGTATTACAGTGTTGTTATTATTAGTATTACAGTGTTGTTATTATTAGTATTACAGTGTTGTTATTATTAGTATTACAGTGATGTTATTATTAGTATTACAGTGTTGTTATTATTAGTATTACAGTGTTGTTATTATTAGTATTACAGTGTTGTTATTATTAGTACATATGTTGTTATTATTAGTAATACAGTGTTGTTATTACAGTATTACAGCGTTGTCATTATTAGTATTACAGTGTTGTTATTATTAGTATTACAGTGTTGTTATTATTAGTATTACAGTGATGTTATTATTAGTATTACAGTGTTGTTATTATTAGTATTACAGTGTTGTTATTATTAGTATTACAGTGATGTTATTATTAGTATTACAGTGTTGTTATTATTAGTATTACAGTGTTGTTGTTATTAGTATTACAGTGTTGTTGTTATTAGTATTACAGTGTTGTTATTATTAGTATTACAGTGTTATTATTATTACTACAGTATATGTCGGTGTACAAGGCCACGGGGTGTATAAGACGACCCCCAAATGTGACACTGACCACTGGGAGCTTACCGCTCCAGTAGTCCTTTACCAACCATCCCACTGAGTGATGCTGTTAAACACACTGCTAAGGAACACATCCTTGGTTATTTAATATAAGGCCAATTAACTTCAAGTAATGGCATCAGCCGGTGTAGTGTAAACACCATTGACGTCGCTTAGGCGTCTTCTGGAACTAACATCGGTGTCGAGTAAAATTTGACCATTTACAGTGATCCCTCGGTTAACGAGCGCCCCGGTTAACGAGATTTTGCTTAACGAGTTACCTCCCATAATATTTTTAACTTCGGTTAACGAGCATTCCCTCGATTAACTAACTCCTTACGAGCGTCCCTCAACGTGTTTTCGCTTGCACACTAGCTGTCGTATTAGTCCGCCAATACAGTAATCGGTTCTAGGGTTTTAATTCTTTACAATTTTAGTAAATATCAAGAAGTTTGTACTATTCAATAATTTTAAAAGTCTTACCGTATATACTCGTCTATACAGTAATTCTACCTTGTTTATAGGTCGACCCTGATTTTTTGACCAAGAAATCATTAATTTATGATATGCCTCGTTTGTAGGTCGACCCAAGTTTTTGAGGGTAATGGAACAGCAAAACCTTCACTAAAAACACTACGTCCTATAAACTGAGGTTCGCTGTGCCTGAAACACTGAGCGCCGAAGGCAAATTGTTTACCATTATTACGACACTTTACGCTGAAACGCGGGTAGTTTCCGCAAAAATATTGTATACTTCCATTCAAGTATTTATTCAAGTCAATTAGAATAGAATATTATTGTAATACAACAGTTTTTTTTTAACTGAAAACCATTCGATAAACACGTGTACCGTGATACTCAACAGCTGGTGGTGCGTCGTGCATCGTTGTAAACAATATGAGGTTGAGGTGGATTACCGGGTATTGTATTAAGTGTGAAATATCGAAAAGGTTTTTATTACTGGTAATTTTTGTAGATCAATGAGTACTGTGATACCGTATATGACATGATAAGTTAGCCTGTGCTAAGAACTTCAACATAGACTACTGAAAGCATGTTGTAAGGTAATTTAGCCTATTGTAAGTTGGTGAGCTTCATCTGCTGAAGGAACTGCACAACTTTTCATTACTAATTGGTACATATTTTACATTTCTATTGTTTACTGGCAGTAAATGGTAAATATTTTTCATGTCAACAGTTGCTCCTCGCCCGTCCTATCATGCACGGGTTCAACCTAACAAAACTATTACCCATGTAGAGGTCGACCCCCAATTTTTTGCCTAAAAATTTGGTCTTAAAAACTCGAACTACACACGAGTATATACGGTATATTAAAATTTTTAGTCATTTTAACAATTATTTAACATAATTTAAGTACAGGGAAACCAGTTTTTAGCGCACCAAACAGCCTGTCAACACACCATACAGGCGTCAGTCTCTGTGTCTTTTCAGTGGAGGTTACATCTTGCTTCAGACTCTCTCTAACATAAATGTTTTTTTCTGTGTTTCCAGTCAAATTATTGGTCATTTTGAAATATATTTTACATATTGACAATATATAATGCAGTGCAGTGTTGATTTAAAGAAAATAATCTTGAATTACACCAAGAGAGCTAAAATTTTATGGGTGAAATGGCGGCATGGGGTGACTTCTCTTCTCCCTTCTCCTCCACCCCCATTCTAATTCCCATCATCATCATCATCAATCAGGAACCTTCTACATACACACCTCAAAGTAAGTGTACTTTACTGCATTTATTTTTAGTTTATATGTAATTTTCGGTGAGCTGGAACCAATTACCCAAAAACCCATTGAAACAATGGTTTCGGTTAACGAGCAACCTTCTGGAACGACTTGTGGTCGTTAACCGAGGGACCGCTGTACTGTACTTGAAATGGATTTACTGATTTATTTGTAGGCAACACTGCAGGTATTATATTTAATTTATAAACTTGCTTCGCGAGACGATCGGTAGGACTGGCCGTTTGTTTACTTCGGCGGCAGTAGCAAATGGCAGGAGGTGCTCGATGATACCTGCGTTTATTAAGTTGTTATTTACGGTTTGTTAGACGGGTTTATAATACATTTTTATTATTTTAATATACCGGTAATCTTATTTTTAATCCAGCTTCCCAAGCGTAAGTTTCAGCAGAAAATAATTAGCGGTAGGACCGTTGGATTAAGGCGAGTGTTTTACGTTGTTCTCCATCGCCACTAAACCACAGGATGTAGAGGTGCGGACTTTATACCCGGCGTTTAAGACGACCCCTAAGTTGAGGCTGATTTTTTAAGGTTCAAATTCCGTCTTATACGCCGACATATACTGTATGAATGTATTATAATTATTGAAACACACAATGATTAATTTCTCAGTACTACTATTATTATTACTACTATTATGACTATTATGCTGGTAGAGACATAGGCTATATGACCCAGATGTATTAAACTTGTTTGTGTGTGTGTGTGTGTGTGTGTGTGTGTGTGTGTGTGTGTGTGTGTGTGTGTTCGCTCGAAGTTATCGTTTATAACAACTAAAACATACTTGTGGTGTCATGACTTATATAAAAAAATGTGAAGTGTGTTATCCAAAATTACATTACAGAATTTGTTACATAATACAGTAGAATAATTTAAGAGAGAGAGTATTATTGGAGGGAACTCACAGCCAGGCAGAATATTCTAACGAGTCCATCATAACAAGTGGCAATTAACCGCCCCTTGTAGATGCTGAGACAAGAGACGTCCGCCTCGCTCGCCAAGTGACCCCGACTGTTGCCCGTCTGTGAAGGAGAAACGAGCGTTAGTTTATGTCTGGTAATTTGTGACGGCTGTTAGCAAGGAGTGGCCATCGTTAGTGAGGACGGTGGACATTGTTAGTGAGGATGGTGGCCATAATGAAGTGTGAGGATGGTGGCCATAATGAAGTGTGAGGATGGTGGCCATAGTGAAGTGTGAGGACGGTGGCCATAGTGAAGTGTGAGGATGGTGGCCATAGTGAAGTGTGAGGATGGTGGCCATAGTGAAGTGTGAGGATGGTGGGTGAAGGGGATTAATCCTAACTGTAAGAGATTTCACCAGGTTTAGAGAAAGAGTTGACTGATTTCACTGAAGGAAGGAAGGAAGGAAGGAAGGAAGGAAGGAAGGAATTGAAAATAATTTGGTACAGTAATTATCAAGAGGTCAGGTGAAAGAGTCTACAGTGTAGATAGTGGTGATGATGGTGGTGATAATAATGGTAATAATTATGGTGGTGGTAACGATGGCAGTGGTGACAGTAGCGGCAAATAACGATGACGACAACAATAACAATGCCGATGGCCACACCCAAATAAGGTACATTAATTAGCTAGCTTAACGATCAAACGACGCTCACCGTAAAGTCATAGTAGACAATGGCCTTGTTTGACCCGCCGGTGTACAGTAGTCCCCCATGCGAGACCGTTGCGTACACTGTCAGTTGTATGTGTTCCAGCGTCCGTAAAAACAAACCTGCGGCAAACACATATTTACATTAGACACGAATCCTCTTATTGGTGGATTTACTTAAGGTTAGGTTAGGTTTGGTTTTGGTTAGGTTGGGTTTGGTTTGGTTAGGTTTGGTTAGGTTAGGTTCATTTTACACTTACACACCATCACCCTTTCTACACTCACCAGACATAGCGTCCCGGATCATAAGAGGAGTCGTCTTGGCCGCCACCAGCAGCACGCGCCTCCCTCCCTCTGTCATGGCCTTCAGGCTAGTGAGAGCTTTGCCGCAGTACTGTACCATCTCAGTTACACCTTTGTCCTGGGGGTGCGGGTGGGGGGTGGGGGGGTTAATTGGTTCGTTTTATCACCAACAAAGCACAAGACTTGTATAATATAATTCATCACGAAAAAAAAATGTATAATTATTAACTATGTCTCAATTAGAATTATGGTTTAGTTGCGATTTTTTTCTCATTTGTTATTCATTCATTTCTTACCTTCTTACAACGCGCGCGCACACACGCGCGCGCACACACACACACACACACACACACACACACACACACACACCTGTACCTTTCCTCACCTTAAAGTTCCATCTGGCACCACACCCTCCTTCAGTACCCAGGAACACTTGACCCCAGGATATGTCTAGGCAGCGAACTCCCTCCCCGACGTCACATCTCTGTTTCACTTCTCCCGTCTACCACGGATCACCGAGAGGGAATAACACTGTTAGAGGCGAAGGCAACTGTGTGGCGGTTATTACAGAGCGTCGTACAGTCCACACCAACTTGTAAATAAATCAATATCAACTGTTTTAAGGCAGTTTCTTCGCATGATTTATGACAAACAATCACATACAGTACAGACAACATAGGCCTAAACAAAAGTAACGTAGGCCTAAATAAACAAACACAGTGTAAGGAAAGACTCGTTACCCTGCCGTTGAATATACACATGGTCTTGTCGGCCGACCCGGTCACCACCTGAAATTCCGGCGACTCGGGACTAAAGCCAGGCTTGCCGACCACCCCGACGCAGGTCACTATGTCCGTGTGGTCGACGTATGAGGTCATGACCCGACCCGACGCCATGTCGTAGCATCTGGCGGTGCCATCACTTGATGCCGTCACCACGAAGTCTCCAACAACCTGGTGAAAATATTGCACACCATTAACCCTTAACTGGTGTAAATATTGTACACTATTAACCCTTAACTGGTGTAAATATTGTACACCATTAACCCTTAACTGGTGAAAATATTGTACACTATTAACCCTTAACTGGTGTAAATATTGTACACCATTAACCCTTAACTGGTGTAAATATTGTACATTATTAACCCTTAACTGGTGTAAATATTGTACACCATTAACCCTTAACTGGTGTATATATTGTACACTATTAACCCTTAACTGGTGTAAATATTGTACACCATTAACCCTTAACTGGTGTAAATATTGTACATTATTAACCCTTAACTGGTGTAAATATTGTACACTATTAACCCTTAACTGGTGTAAATATTGTACACCATTATCCCTTAACTGGTGTAAATATTGTACACCATTAACCCTTAACTGGTGTAAATATTGTACACTATTAACCCTTAACTGGTGTAAATATTGTACACCATTATCCCTTAACTGGTGTGAAAATATTGTACACCATTAACCCTTAACTGGTGTAAATATTGTACACCATTAACCCTTAACTGGTGTAAATATTGTACACCATTAACCCTTAACTGGTGTAAATATTGTACACCATTAACCCTTAACTGGTGTAAATATTGTACACCATTAACCCTTAACTGGTGTAAATATTGTACACCATTAACCCTTAACTGGTGAAAATATTGTACACCATTAACCCTTAACTGGTGTAAATATTGTACACCATTAACCCTTAACTGGTGTAAATATTGTACACCATTAACCCTTAACTGGTGTAAATATTGTACACCATTAACCCTTAACTGGTGTAAATATTGTACACCATTAACCCTTAACTGGTGTAAATATTGTACACCATTAACCCTTAACTGGTGTAAATATTGTACACCATTAACCCTTAACTGTCATTACTGTATCACCTTCACCTCACACACTTCAAAATTCTGATATGGTAACATCTCTCCGTCACACACACACACACACACACACACTCTTACACACACACACACTCTTACACACACAAATCGTCCGAACTGATGCTAATTATCCCGGTCTTTTATATAGACTGTATTGGACCTCTGGTGAACAGCGGGCGGTCAGGAGCACCACACAGTGTCCAATAATTTTTTTTTGGCGTTGTGTTGAGGTTCTAGAATACAATGAATATTACCAGAGTGTAAAGCCACAGGAGAATTACAGTAACATCTCCGTTAGCCGGGATATCCATCAAACCCGGAACTCTCCGATGGCCGGAATTGAAATTTTCTTGGAAAATCGTTCCCAAAGCCGGAGTTTTCTGGAAAATTTTCCCGACATCCGGAAAATTCTGGGGATTGCAGAGTTTTTTCCGGGTTTGAGAGTCGTCTCGTTACCCAGAAATCTGTCATTCCCGGAAGTGTTCAGCACCAATTGACCCGGATAAGGAGACATAACTGTATCCAGAAAATAATGATGTGTTATGTTACATTACTAATCATATGTTGTTATTATATGTTATACTATTAACCATAAGTCACTTTACCTTAATGTCCAGGACAGCACAGCCATGGGCCGGGGGGTTGACAAACACGTGCTCGTCTCCGGAACTCTCCATCGCCTCGTCCGCGTCGATGCCGTTCTCCGCAGCGTCTTTCCCGGGAGTGGCGAGGGAGCCGTCGGTCGAGGACGCGGCCGGCAACTTCCTGCCGGCGGGGGAGGACTTGTCGCTCTTCTCCGGCAGTTTCTTCTTCTTCCTCTTGTTTACTCTGTGTCTCTTGGTCTTGCGTTTGCGTTTTCTCTTCTTCTCTTCTCCGCCCTCCTCCGTGCCCTCCGGGTTGGGCGATATCCGGAAGTCCTCGTCCTCCCTCTCCCTCTCGTCGTCCGCGTGGTCCTCTTCTCCGACCTTCTCGATCTTCTCCGGCGCGGTCTTGTTGGAGTTCTCGTCCGGCGAGTCGTTATTGGTCTCTGCGCTGCCCGGCGGCTTGTGTTTGATCTTGCTGGGCGGTCCTCTCGACCTCAAGCTGTAGCAGTGTTCCCCCGAGGTCGACCTCAAGGCGTGGCAGTGTTCGCCGGAGGAGTTTCTCGACTTCTGACCGTCCGGGGACGAGGAGGGGGAGGACGAACAGCTCTTTCTGGGGGTCGCCACAAACTCCTCCTTGTCCGTCGTCCGGCTCGTCTCCCCAAAGCTCGTCGTCCGCGACGTTTCGGCCGGCGTCGGTTCCCGTCGGGTTGCGTTGGACTCCGCGGCGCCGGGGTCCCGGTACGTCCGGGGCGACCGCGCCCGGCGGTTTGCCCCCGAAGACCCGTATTTCCGACACGTCTCGGGCGGGGATCTGTCCGGGAAGGTTTTGGCGGACGAGGGTTCCCGACCGGACTCGGAGGAACCCGGGCCCCGGGAACACTCCAGTTCCTCTCCTTCTCTCTGGAGTTCTCTGTCAACTGTTCCTCTACGGTCGAGTCGTTCGCTCTCCTCCTCCCGCGGTTTATCTAATGACAGTTCTTCGCTCTCTCCCCGTGAAGACTCGTTGTCCATCTTGTCCGGCCGTTGGGAGGAGTCCACTACGTCTTCACCGTCGTCGGTGGACATGTGTCGCCCGTGTCTCTCCTCTTCGTCGCGGTCCACCGCCACTTCGCTCTCTACGTCGCCTTCGGCGGAGCTGGAGACGGAGTCGCTTCTGTTTCTGCTCGTCGCCTCTCGCGCATCTTCCCGGTAGAAGGCGTTGGCCTCGGAACTCTCAACGGGAGCCTCCGGGACCTTGGCGTCGTTGTCCGTCTCCGAGTCGGTGTTAGATATGGACCGCTGCAGTTTGTGGATGTTACTCGCTATCTGTTGATAAAATTCTTCGTTGGGATTAATGGGTCCCAGGTAGGTGATCTGGAGAGTTTCTTTGGACTTGTGACTTCTACTACCCGGAGAGTGACATGTGGAGGTACATCTCTGTCTTCTCACGGACTGAGATTCGTTGCTGGAGTCGTTGGACGACGTGTGAGAGAAGCTGAAGGAGCGAACCCTCGGACCTTTTTCCTGAGACGACGAGACGACCGAGGCGTTGTCCGTCGTGGACTGCACCCGCACGTCCTCTTTGGACACGCCGTACCGAAGGGAGATGTTTTCGATGTTGTACGTGGCGGTGGAGTTACCGGCATCCGCGGGGTCGCCGCCGTCGGAACTGGAGTCGCGACGGGTCCTCGGGTCGCCGCCGCAGGGTCCTCTCAATGCCGGAGGTTCGCCCCTCGGCACCGTCGCGCCGCCCTGCTTCACCAGCTGCTGCAGCTTCCCTATACGGAGGTGCTGCAGCCGTCCCAGCTCCTCCGTCATGCGCTTCTTCTCTCTCATCAGTTCGTGTATCTCCTGGTCGATGTTTTCCAGGTGACGGACGAACTCTGTCTCCTGTTCGCTGAAGACCATCATCTGTTGTAGAGCAATTCCTGTATCTTGACTGAACTCAAAATCACTTAAGGAGTTTGATATTGAGGTGAGCTGACTGAGATGGTTTCTGGGTCGACCCGTTCTGTGCCACCACCAGCCTTTACCTCTACTCTTGCCCCGCTGCTCCCACACTCCTCCTAGGTCGTCGGTGCTGGTACTCTGGTCCACCTTGATGGTCACTAATGGAGTCACGCTTCTGGCCAGACTCAGGTTAGGAACGTATTGTCTTTTATTGTTGTTGTTGTTGTTGCCACCTTGGTCGCAGGGGGGGAGGGGCCGCTCCTTCTCCGTCTGCACGCCGACGGTCACTCTCGTGTCGGAGGCCCCGGCGCGCGGAGAAGCCGGCGGAGCAAAGTGGCCGGGAAGACTCTGGTGCGGGGTTCTGGCCCGCGAGGCACAGGGGGACGGGGGTTCCATTTTGTACACGTGAGGCGTGGGTCTCCTCTCCGTCGTGGGCTGCGGGGTTGTTCCGTTGCGTCGTGACGGTGGCCGCATCTCGGCACTGTGCGTGCTGCTGCGCTCGCACTCGTTCCTCATGCAGCAGCACATAAACTGGACAGGGGTGTGACGCTCTACCTTAATGCGCGGACTGAACTGCGGGGGCGGCGGCGGGGGCGGCCGGGGAGGATCGGGGAAGTCGTCGTCGGGAGAGAATATGAGCGGTCTGAGGTGAGGGATGGAGTGAAGCACCGAGGGATCCGACGGCAGGGCGTCAGGAGGAGCAGGGTTCTTGGGACGCTCTTCTGAGGACGGTCGCTTTACATGTTCATACTTGAGATATGAATCTGTGGAGAACATAAAGGACATTAAGTACAGTAATTAATACACATACAGTACAGTACAGTATAGTATAATACAGTATAGTGGTCCCTCGGTTAACGAATGCCTAGGTTAACGAAATGCCTCCCATAAGATTCTTAAATTCGGTTAACGAACAAAAATTCGGTCAACGAATTTCTTACGAACCGACCTCAACATGTTTTCGCTTGCACTGGCCGGTCAACCAGCTTTAGTATTAGTCCGCCAATACATTAATCGGTTCTAGGGCTTAAATTCCTTACTATTTTAGTAAATATCAAGAAGTTTATACTATTCAATAATATTAAAAGTTAAATATTAACTTTTTTAGTCATTTTAACAATTATTGAACATAATTGAAGGTAAAGAAACTAGTTTCTGGCGTGCCATCCAGCCTGTTAACACACCAGACAGGCGTTAGTCTCTCTCTGTTTTCACTGGAGGTAACATCTTGCTTGAGACTCTTCAACTAAACACTTTTTTTCTGTGTTTCCAAGCAAATTATTGGTCATTTTGAAATATATTTTACATATTGACAATATATAATGCAGTGCAGTGTTGATTTAAAGAAAATAATCTAGAAATACACCAAGAGAACTAAAATTTTATGGGTGAAATGGTGCCATGGGGTGACTTCTCTTCCACCCCAATGCCTTCTCTTCTTCCTCCTCCTCCACCTCCCACTTCAAATGCACATCATCATCATCATCCAGGAGCCTTCTACATACCCACCTCAGAGTAAGTGAACTTTTCTACCATTTTTGTTGAATTTAGGCAATTTTCGGTGAGCTGGAACCAATTACCCAAAAACCCATTGAAACAATGGTTTCGGTTAACGAACAACCTGCTGGAACGGATTGTGTTCGTTAACCGAGGGACCACTGTATATAGAACAGGTATAAGAAGCTGGTTTACACCTACAATATACTGTATGGTTCACTGCTTTATATTAATTTGACCTTTGGAGTAAATAACCCAACATAAATTATAAAACATAATAATATTGATCAATGTTAATAATTAGAGAGAGAGAGAGAGAGAGAGAGAGAGAGAGAGAGAGAGAGATTCTATTATTGGTAAAGACTGATGGCAGCAGCTGTACTGACCATCACACTTCTCCTGCTTGATAGATCTCTGGTAGTGAGTGGATGAGAGTGGGACGGCAGGTGGTGGTGGGTGCTGGGCAGTAGGTAGGTGAGGGACTGGTCTCTGGGGCGGTGTGGTGCCCAGTGGTCGTGGCGGGCTGGGCATCAGGGGCACCGGTGACGGGGGAGCCAGACCGTAGGGGTACACGCACTCTGAGGTGTGAGGAGTCCGTGGGTTGTGCATACACAGTCCGCACTCACTGATGGGTGATGGACGCTCTTCCTTAACCTGGTGAACAACTCTCTATTAACAACCTGACTAACTTAACAACATGGCCTTAACAACCTAACTATCTTAACAACATGGCCTTAACAACCTGACTATCTTAACAACATGGCCTTAACAACCTAACTATCTTAACAACATGGCCTTAACAACCTGACTATCTTAACAACATGGCCTTAACAACCTGACTATCTTAATAACATGGCCTTAACAACCTAACTATCTGAATAACATGGCCTTAACAACCTAACTATCTTAATAACATGGCCTTAACAACCTGACTATCTTAACAACCTGACTAACTTAACAACATGGCCTTAACAACCTAACTATCTTAACAACATGGCCTTAACAACCTGACTATCTTAACAACATGGCCTTAACAACCTAACTATCTTAACAACATGGCCTTAACAACCTGACTATCTTAACAACATGGCCTTAACAACCTGACTATCTTAATAACATGGCCTTAACAACCTAACTATCTGAACAACATGGCCTTAACAACCTAACTATCAGAATAACATGGCCTTAACAACCTAATTATCTGAACAACATGGCCTTAACAACCTAACTATCTGAATAACATGGCCTTAACAACCTAACTATCTTAATAACATGGCCTTAACAACCTAACTATCTTAATAACATGGCCTTAACAACCTGACTATCTTAACAACATGGCCTTAACAACATATCTTAACAACAGGGTCTTAACAACTTATCTTAATAACATGGCCTTAACAACCTAACTATCTTAATAACATGGCCTTAACAACCTAACTATCTTAATAACATGGCCTTAACAACCTAACTATCTTAATAACATGGCCTTAACAACCTGACTATCTTAACAACATGGCCTTAACAACCTAACTATCTGAATAACATGGCCTTAATAACCTAACTATCTTAATAACATGGCCTTAACAACCTATCTTATTAACATGGCCTTAACAACCTAACTATCTTAATAACATGGCCTTAACAACCTGTCACACCCAACCATGTTACTGCTCCTCTTCCCATATCAAGAAGCGCTCAACATACTGACCCTCTCTGACCATCACCACGACCTCATCTACAAATTTGGTAAGAAGCTTCTACACCATCCTCGACACCGGCTCCTACTACCACCTGAGATCCCTCGCCCGAGAATTGCTGTTCGACACCACAACCGCATCCAGCCCAAACGAGCACGAACTGATCGCTATAAGAACAGCCCAGTCCCAACCATTGTAAAAATTATCAACAACTTGTAATCAACCAGTGTATTCACTCCCAGTCAATCTTACCTTTTGTACAGTCACTATGTTGAACTGGCCTGTAGTGTGACCTTCTCCCCACTACCTTTTGTACTGTCACTATGTTGAACTGGCCTGTAGTATGACCTTCTCCCCACTACCTTTTGTACAGTCACTATGTTGAACTGTCCTGTAGTATGACCTTCTCCCCACTACCTTTTGTACAGTCACTATGTTGAACTGTCCTGTAGTATGACCTTCTCCCCACTACCTTTTGTACAGTCACTATGTTGAACTGGCCTGTAGTATGACCTTCTCCCCACTACCTTTTGTACAGTCACTATGTTGAACTGGCCTGTAGTATGACCTTCTCCACTACCTTTTGTACAGTCACTGTTGAACTGGCCTGTAGTATGACCTTCTCCTACCTTTGTACTGTCATATGTTGAACTGGCCTGTACCTTTTGTACAGTCACTATGTTGAACTGGCCTGTAGTATGACCTTCTCCCCGCTACCTTTTGTACTGTCACTATGTTGAACTGGCCTGTAGTATGACCTTCTCCCCACTACCTTTTGTACTGTCACTATGTTAGACTGGCCTGTAGTATGACCTTCTCCCCTACCTTTTGTACTGTCACTATGTTGAACTGGCCTGTAGTATGACCTCCCCCACTACCTTTTGTACAGTCACTATGTTGAACTGGCCTGTAGTATGACCTTCTCCCCACTACCTTTTATACTGTCACTATGTTGAACTGGCCTGTAGTATGACCTTCTCCCCACTACCTTTTGTACTGTCACTATGTTGAACTGTCCTGTAGTATGACCTTCTCCCCACTACCTTTTGTACAGTCACTATGTTGAACTGTCCTGTAGTATGACCTTCTCCCCACTACCTTTTGTACAGTCACTATGTTGAACTGGCCTGTAGTATGACCTTCTCCCCACTACCTTTTGTACAGTCACTATGTTGAACTGGCCTGTAGTATGACCTTCTCCCCACTACCTTTTGTACTGTCACTATATGTTGAACTGGCCTGTAGTATGACCTTCTCCCCCACTACCTTTTGTACTGTCCTGCTCTTGAACCTTTGGCCTGTAGTATGACCTTCTCCCCCACTACCTTTTTTATTTACCAGTCACTACTCTGTTGAACTGGCCTGTAGTATGACCTTCTCCCCACTACCTTTTGCAGTCATGAACTGGCCTGTAGTATGACCTTCTCCCCACTACCTTTTGTACTGTCACTATGTTGAACTGGCCTGTAGTGTGACCTTCTCCCCACTACCTTTTGTACTGTCACTATGTTGAACTGGCCTGTAGTATGACCTTCTCCCCACTACCTTTTGTACTGTCACTATGTTGAACTGGCCTGTAGTATGACCTTCTCCCCACTACCTTTTGTACAGTCACTGTGTTGAACTGGCCTGTAGTATGACCTTCTCCCCACTATCTTTTGTACAGTCACTTGTTGAACTGGCCTGTAGTATGACCTTCTCCCCACTACCTTTACATACTGTCACTATGTTAGACTGGCTATAGTATGACCTTCTCCCCACTACCTTTTTGTACTGTCATGACCTTCTCCCCACTGTTGTCACTTGTTGAACTGGCCTGTAGTATGACCTTCTCCCCACTACCTTTTGTACAGTCACTATGTTGAACTGGCCTGTAGTATGACCTTCTCCCCACTACCTTTTGTACTGTCACTATGTTGAACTGGCCTGTAGTATGACCTTCTCCCCACTACCTTTTGTACTGTCACTATGTTGAACTGGCCTGTAGTATGACCTTCTCCCCACTACCTTTTGTACTGTCACTATGTTGAACTGACCTTTAACCTTGCAGGGGCCAGCAGTATTGAACTAGGTCCAGGGATGTTTTCACCCCCTGGTCTCTGGTCACTTAACGGAGGCTGGCCAGAACCCATCAGGTTGAGTGTGGCATCGGAGACCTGGCTACCTAGCTCTCTGGTGCTGCTGGGGCCACTGGCTAGGGTCTCCATGACGCACAGCGGGACTTCTACGGAGATCGGAGGCAACATCTGCAGAGGAGCGCCCGCAGGTTTGTTGCCGGTGGGAGGCGTCGGAGGTTCTCTCTTGCCTATGGGAGGTCTGGAGTCGCCGGTCTCCGCCGTCACCGGAGATACTGAAACCTGGTGCTGTACTCGCTCCTCCTCTTCCTCTTCCTCTTCCTCCTCCTCCACCTCCTCCTCATCTTCATTTTCCTCCTCGTCCTCCTGTTCTTCGTCCTCCTCGTGCTCTCCGCCCCCTCGTTCGTGATCGTCCTCCTCCTGTTCGCTGTCTCCGTGAATCAGATCTTCCATCTCCGAATCCGAGTCGTGGATGGTGATGGTGGAGGCCGGGTCGCGGGGGGGAGGTGATATGATCTGACAGTCCAGGTCGGGGTCAGAGTCAGCGTTAAGGAGGTCACTGAGGGAGAGAGACACCTCTTCCCACGCCCGACTGTTGCCGTTCTGTTCCAGCGCCAAGATTTCCCGAACCTAAAACAAAAACAACAACATTAATTTCCCCGTTATTGACAGAAACAGTCCGTGATTTATTTTTGAGAGAGAGAGAGAGAGAGAGAGAGAGAGAGAGAGAGAGATCATTCCCATACAATTTTTTTTAAGAAATACAACAAAAAATTTAAAATAAATAAAATCTCTGTATACGAGGATGGCCTTCATTGCTTCAACATAAATAAACCTAAATAAATAAAAACTAAAGAAAACTAAATAAATAAAAAAAAAAAAAAAAAAAAAAATAAAACAATAAAAATGAAATACAGTAGAAGTCCAAAAATCCGGACTGCTTGGGGATTGGGTCGGTCCGGATTTTCGGATTTTCCGGATTCTCAGGCAGTACTTTTAAAATTCAAATTTAATGAAGAATAAAGAAGAAATGAACAGGTACATTTTGATAGTTTATTCATTTGCAAATATAGCATGCTTCATTTATCAAAACGAGCAGTTTTAATGAAAAAGCTGTGAATTCTAAATTTTATTCTTTGCCTTTTATATATCATAAATTGTAGACTTTCCAATGTCGTATGTTTCCATTAGAACAGTATTGCTCACACCACGATCTAGTTTCTTAATTATTTCAAGTTTGTCACTCAATTTCAATGTGTTCTTCTTTCTCTTCACACAACGAAGTTTATCTACTTTAGGAGCCATTATTATGGGCTTGTACAGTACTCTGTAAATGGAAAGAGTAGGACTCAAAATATTGTTATATTACAATGGTATTCTATTCATACTGTGCTTGATATAATGCATTCACGGAAATGTAATATTTTTGCTGAACGTACGTATTACAGTGGAAAGTGGGATAAAATCGTGATGAAAACAATGACTTTCGCTTTCTTTCGTTCAAAAGATGTTACCGTAATCGCTTTTCGAATGGTTTTCAGTTCAAAAACTGTTGTATTACAATAATATTCTATCCTAATTGACTTGAATAAATACTACGATACCATATTTCTGAATATTTTCATTAAAATCCATCAAAATCATTTTCCTTGTCATCGTCTGCAGCACCAAACAGCTTCTCCCAGTCCTCTCTTTGAACAGGGCTAGAGGGTACGTGTTTTTCGAATCGTTTTCAGTTAAAAAACTATTACATCACTCGTCTATTTTACCTAAACTGCGCCTGAATGAATATATTCTCGGAGATAAATAGTAGTTTTGTGGAAACGTGACGTATTTCAATGTAAAATAGGATAAAATACATGACGAAAACAAAAGACTTTACCTAAGCTTCCGATGTTCTTGAGATGTTACTCGTTTTTTTAATAGTTTTCGGTTAAAATTCTGATATATTACAATGATATTCTATTCATACTGTGCTTGATATAATACATTCACGGAAATGTAATATTTTTCCTGAAATTACATACGTATTACAGTGGAAAGTGGGATAAAATCATGACGAAAACAATGACTTTCGCTTTCTTTCGTTCAAAAGATGTTACCGTAATCGCTTTTCGAATGGTTTAGTTTAAAAACTGTTGTATTTCAATAATATTCCCTCCTAATTGACTTGAATAAATACTTGAATGGAAATATACAATATTTTTGTTGAAACTACCCGGGTTTCAGTGTAAAGTGTCGTAATAATAAATGGTAAACAATTTGCCTTCAGCACTTGTGTTTCATGCACGGCGAGCCTCAGTTTATAGGACGTAGAGCGTTTTTAGTGGTTTTGTTGTTCCATTACCCTCAAAAACGTGGGTGGAACTATAAACGAGGAATATCATAAATTAACGATTTCTTGGTCAAAAAATCAGGGTCGACTGATAACGAGGGGGGGTTATAGACGAGTATATACGGTATGTTGTCACAGTTTGATTGCCCATTTTAAAGTGGCGACCACGTGGTCGCTTGTTGTCGCTGTGCAGCTGTGGCGCTCACGCATGCGCACATGCACACAAATGCCCGCTAAAAAAAAAAAATCGTTTTTGAAAAGTCCGGATTCTCGGGTGGTCCGGATTTCTGGCATCCGGATTTTTGGACTTTTACTGTACAGTGACCCTCGGTTAACGAACTGCCTTCCATAAGAATCTTCAATTCGGTTAACAAACAAAAATTCGGTTAACGAATTTCTACGAACCGACCTCAACATGTTTTCGCTTGCACTGGCCGGGCAACCAGCTTTAGTATCAGTCCGCCAATACATTAATCGGTTCTAGGGCTTAAATTCCTTACTATTTTAGTAAATATCAAGAAGTTTATACTATTCAATAATTTTAAAAGTTTAATATTCAATTTTTTAGTCATTTTAACAATTATTGAACATAATTGAAGGTAAAGTGACTAGTTTAATGTGCGGCATCCAGCCTCTTAACACAGCAAACAGGCGTTAGTCTCTCTCTGTTTTCACTGGAGGTAACATCTTGCTTGAGACTCTTCAACTAAACGCTTTTTTTCTGTGTTTCCAAGCAAATTATTGGTCATTTTGAAATATATTTTACATATTGACAATATATAATGCAGTGCAGTGTTGATTTAAAGAAAATAATCTTGAAATACACCAAGAGAACTAAAATTTTATGGGTGAAATGAAGCCATGGGGTGACTTCTTCAACCCCAATGCCTTCTCTTCTTCCTTCTCCTCCACCCCCATTCTAATTCCCATCATCATCATCATCATCATCCAGGAGCCTTCTACATACACACCTCAAAGTAAGTGAACTTTTCTACCATTTTTGTTGAATTTAGGCAATTTTCGGTGAGCTGGAACCAATTACCCAAAACCCATTGAAACAATGGTTTCGGTTAACGAACTTTTCGGTTAACGAACGACCTGCTGGAACGGATTGAGTTCGTTAACCGAGGGACCACTGTACATAAATAAAAAAATAAAATATATAAATAAATAAATAAATGAATAAATAAAAGCGTAAACTAAATAACTACAATAATAACAAGTCAAGTCAACACACACATGCAGGATAAGTTTACCTGCTGGACAACTTCAGGCGGGAGAGAGTTGAGGTGTGTGTTATCCAGGCTATTTAACAGCTGTAGCTCGTCATCAACAAGTGTGTCCGGCATCCTGAAGCGCTGTTGAGTGAGGCGCTGGGATAACGTCGCTCGGTGTTCTGACATGAGGTGAGTCATCATGAACTGTGCCTTCCGTGATCTGGGGTCATCTACCAGCTCCTGTAATGTTGGCTTGGGTTAGGGTAGGTTAGGGTAGTGTTTATTTAGGTTAGGTTAGGTTAGGGTAGTGTTTATTTAGGTTAGGTTAGGTTAGGGTAGTGTTAATTTAGGTTAGGGTAGGTTAGGTTAGGGTAGTGTTAATTTAGGTTAGGGTAGGTTAGGTTAGGGTAGTGTTAATTTAGGTTAGGTTAGTGTTGTGTTAATTTGTGTTAGTTTGGTGTTAGGTTAAGTTTGTCAGGTTCATTAGATGGAGGTTTACATATAACACACTCCTCTCTCTAGTCTGGTAGATGAAGGTGAGTGTGACTAGTTTATTACACTAACAAGTTCCTTCGTTAATTACCTCTCTAACTGTGTTCTGTTATAGTGATCATTAGTTACAGTTAGGATCACCTCAAGACTACACACCCATTTGTTTCAGCTGATGATTAAACACTGGACTGCTTATTTAACCTGACTCAACTTAATCTAACCTAACTCAACTTAATCTAACCTAACTCAACTTAATCTAACCTAACTTGACTTAATGTAAACAAAACTAACGTACCCCCATGAGGTAGTGAGCAGTACACTTACCTGAAGTGACTTTTTATCCATAGTGAGAAGTTGTTTGAGCATCAACCTCCTGAGTCTAGGCATGAGGTGCAGCTTGACCCGAGACTCTCCACCCCCCTCCTTGCTGGCCCCGGCTCCCTCCACCAGACTCATGGAGCACGACCTCGTGCGTCCCGGCCCGGGCCTGGCCGCCGCGCTCCCCGCCGTCGGGCGTTTCCGGAGGTCGATCACCCCCGAACTCTCCGACAGGTGTCGTCTGCGGGCGAAGGCGGAGGAGGACGGCTGGGCGGAGGACACGGAGGACCAGCGGGTCTCCGTCCTGCCGGCGTCCGTGTCCGAGTAAGTGCCCGAGTCCTCCTGCTCCTCCCCGCAGGCCATGCTGCCGCTCTTGTGCAGGACGCTCAGCTTCTTCCTGGATGCGGCCGTCTGGGGCGCGTCCAGGATGTTGCCGGTTCCTCCCTGGCCGCGCCCCACGGCCGCCCACTCCTTCGCGCTGAAGCGTATGTCTATGTCAAACTCGAGACAGCTGGGGTGACGGCGGGGCATGGACAGGTCCTCGGCGTCGTCGTCTTCTCCGGTCCCTCCCGCGCGGCGGTCGTCTCTGCTGTCATCGTCCTCCTCGGCCGCCGAACACTCCCCTCCCTCGTTGCTCTTCTTCTTGGCCGCGAGGAACGTCCTCCTCAGTTTGTTGGCGGCCGCCGCGAGGGCCTTCTTCTTGGCGGCCTCGGCGTAGGTGGAGCTCTCGTCCCCCTTGGTCTTCTTCTCTTTGCCTTTACTCTTAAACGTACACCAGTCCTCCCTGGAGGGCCGTACGCTCCACTTGTAGCCGCCGGGAGCGTCGCACTTGCCGGCCTGTAGTTTGGTCTTGTTTTTCTTGCCTCCTTTGCTGCCTCTGCCCTTGCCAGTAATGTCTTCACTGTTGCCCCAAGCTTCCCTGAAAGGTTGATGGTGGATGGGGTTTGTCTTCCTCTTATCCATCAGGTGTCTTCTTCTGGAGTCGTGAGAGTTGTCTCTGTTCTTCTGGTGGGTGTAGGGCGGGGACGGAGGCGGCCTCCGATGATCCGCGGGACCGTAGCCCGGGTCGTGTCTCTGTCCGTCGTAAGCGGCCTCCGCGTGGTGGGTGCAGCTGCCGGACCTCCCGCCGCCGTCTCTGCTCTTGTGGTGGGAGAGGGAGGAGGACCTGCGGCGGAAGTCCGTCGGGTCGTACCCGGAGTCGTGTCCGTGCTGCCCGCCGTAGCCGCCCTCCGAGTGGCGGTGGCTGCGGCTCCCGGGTCTGTGGTTGCCGTTACGCTTGTGATTTTTTGCGACCCGGGTGCCAAACGACCACTGGGGCTCGCCGGAGTCGGGATGGGCGCCCTTGTTGTCGTCTCTCCAGCTGGGACCGCTGAGGTAGGCGTCCATAGACTGTTTCTGCTGGGCCCACCACTTCATGTCAAAGGCGTATTGGCCGTTGTCCGTCTGGAAGTAGCCCGGGTGTGCCTGCGCCCAGCGGTGGTGTGTGGCATAGGGCGGAGGAGCGTGGTGGCTGCGATTAGAGTCCGCGAGGACGTTCGGCGCCGCCAAGAGGGGCCAGGAGGTGGCGAAGTGCGTGGACGGCGGACCCATCAAGGACTGCTGGGGACCGCGGGAGGCCGACGCCGAACTCTGGGCCGCGTTGCCCTCCTGCTCGTCGTCATGACGACGTCGACTCTCGCTCCTGTAGTCGATGGGCGAGGGCGTGGCTCCGGGTCGCGGGGGGGAGGACGCGGGAGGACGGGCCTCCGCCTCACTACTCACGTCCCAGTCCATCTGTGATGAACAACGACCGCCCCATCTTCTCGACTGGTCCTTGGCACACTCGCGTTCCCCCTTTATGTCCCAGCGTGAACGTCTCATGCCACAAGGTGCACTCTGCTGCGGGAGGAGAACAAAGGCTCAAGTTAGTACCACATGCAACATTACAATAATTCACAACATCATCAACGTCATCTAACACAACACTGTAAAACATCTAATGTTATGCAGTACATTAGGTTAGGTAAGTTTAGCTTAGATTAGATTAGGATAGGTAAGTTTAGCTTAGGTTAGTTTAGGTTTGGTAAGTTTAGCTTAGGTTAGTTTAGGTTTGGTAAGCTTAGCTTAGATTAGATTAGGTTAGGTAAGTTTAGCTTAGGTAAGTTTAGGTTAGGTAAGTTTAGCTTAGGTTAGTTTAGGTCAGGTAAGTTTAGCTTAGGTTAGTTTAGGTCAGGTAAGTTTAGCTTAGGTTAAATTACATGAGAATATGTTAGGTTAGGTGAGTCAGGTTAGAATTAAGGTAAAGTAACAATAACTCAGTAAAGTAACAATAACTCAGTAAAGTAACAATACCTCAGGACAGTAACAATACCTCAGTAAAGTAACAATACCTCAGGACAGTAACAATACCTCAGTAAAGTAACAATACCTCAGGACAGTAACAATACCTCAGTAAAGTAACAAAACCTCAGGACAGTAACAATAACTCAGTAAAGTAACAATACCTCAGTAAAGTAACAAAACCTCAGGACAGTAACAATAACTCAGTAAAGTAACAATAACTCAGGGCAGTAACAATAACTCAGGGCAGTAACAATACCTCAGTAAAGTAACAATACCTCAGGACAGTAACAATAACTCAGTAAAGTAACAATACCTCAGTAAAGTAACAATAACTCAGTAAAGTAACAATAACTCAGGACAGAAACAATAACTCAGTAAAGTAACAATAACTCAGTAAAGTAACAATACCTCAGTAAAGTAACAATAACTCAGTAAAGTAACAATAACTCAGTAAAGTAACAATAACTCAGTAAAGTAACAATAACTCAGTAAAGTAACAATAACTCAGGACAGAAACAATAACTCAGGACAGAAACAATAACTCAGTAAAGTAACAATAACTCAGTAAAGTAACAATAACTCAGTAAAGTAACAATAACTCAGCAAAGTAACAATAACTCAGTAAAGTAACAATAACTCAGGACAGAAACAATAACTCAGGACAGTAACAATAACTCAGTAAAGTAACAATAACTCAGTAAAGTAACAATAACTCAGTAAAGTAACAATAACTCAGCAAAGTAACAATAACTCAGTAAAGTAACAATAACTCAGGACAGTAACAATACCTCAGGACAGAAACAATACCTCAGTAAAGTAACAATAACTCAGGACAGTAACAATACCTCAGGACAGTAACAATACCTCAGTATAACTCAGTAACAATACTCAGTACAGAAACAATAACTCAGTAAAGTAACAATAACAGGGCAGTAACAATACCTCAGTAAAGTAACAATAACTCACAGTAACAATACCTCAGTAAAGTAACAATAACTCAGGACAGTAACAATACCTCAGAAACAACTCAGTAAAGTAACAATAGCAGTAACACACTCTCTGTAAGCAACAATAACTCAGGACAGTAACAATACCTCAGTAAAGTAACAATACCTCAGTAAAGTAACAATAACTCAGGACAGTAACAATACCTCAGGACAGAAACAATAACTCAGTAAAGTAACAATAACTCAGGACAGTAACAATACCTCAGGACAGAAACAATACCTCAGTAAAGTAACAATAACTCAGGACAGTAACAATACCTCAGGACAGTAACAATACCTCAGTAAAGTAACAATACCTCAGGACAGTAACAATAACTCAGTAAAGTAACAATACCTCAGTAAAGTAACAATACCTCAGTAAAGTAACAATACCTCAGTAAAGTAACAATACCTCAGGACAGTAACAATACCTCAGGACAGTAACAATAACTTAGTAAAGTAACAATAACTCAGTAAAGTAACAATAACTCAGTAAAGTAACAATAACTCAGTAAAATAACCTAACCAAAACTGGAGGCGACTTTCACTATACCTGACCAGATACAAGTCGTTAATTAAGACACTGTAGAGTCTAATTACCTGTGTGGTGATTACCTAGAGGGGTTAATGAGGTGGTTAGAAGATGTTAACAGCCCAGGTGATATAATTAATGTGTTAAGACAATGGTTAAAGAGATCTGTTGTTGTTTTGTGGTTAATTTAAATAAAACACTGAATTAAGATCTACAAGAAGGAACATTAAAAAAAAACATCTTAATATAAATGAGGTTGTTTAAGGCCTCATCACTCACTTATAGGTCATTAGGTTGTTAGGGTTAGTTCCTGGGGGGTAGTATAAGTAGTTAACACCCACCTGGTAGTGTGATAGGTGGTCTGTTAAGGGTCAGATGAGTTAAGGGTTAGTTCCTGGAGGGTAGTATAAGTAGTTAACACCCACCTGGTAGTGTGATAGGTGGTCTGTTAAGGGTCAGATGAGTCAAGGGTTAGTTCCTGGAGGGTAGTACAAGTAGTTAACACCCACCTGGTAGTGTGATAGGTGGTCTGTTAAGGGTCAGATGAGTTAAGGGTTAGTTCCTGGAGGGTAGTACAAGTAGTTAACACCCACCTGGTAGTTTGATAGGTGGTCTGTTATGGGTCAGATGAGCTGGCACTTTGGAGTGGTAGTATTAAGTAGTTAACACCTACCTGGTAGCGTGATAGGTGGTCTGTTAAGGGTCAGATGAGTCAAGGGTTAGTTCTTAGAGGTGGTAGTACAAGTAGTTAACACCCACCTGGTAGTGTGATAGGTGGTCTGTTAAGGGTCAGATGAGTTAAGGGTTAGTTCCTGAAGGGTAGTACAAGTAGTTAACACCCACCTGGTAGTGTGATAGGTGGTCTGTTAAGGGTCAGATGAGTTAAGGGTTAGTTCCTGGAGGGTAGTACAAGTAGTTAACACCCACCTGGTAGTGTGATAGGTGGTCTGTTAAGGGTCAGATGAGTTAAGGGTTAGTTCCTGGAGGGTAGTACAAGTAGTTAACACCCACCTGGTAGTGTGATAGGTGGTCTGTTAAGGGTCAGATGAGTCAAGGGTTAGTTCCTGGAGGGTAGTACAAGTAGTTAACACCCACCTGGTAGTGTGATAGGTGGTCTGTTAAGGGTCAGATGAGTTAAGGGTTAGTTCCTGGAGGGTAGTACAAGTAGTTAACACCCACCTGGTAGTGTGATAGGTGGTCTGTTAAGGGTCAGATGAGTTAAGGGTTAGTTCCTGGAGGGTAGTACAAGTAGTTAACACCCACCTGGTAGTTTGATAGGTGGACTGTTAAGGGTCAGATGAGTCAAGGACATTTAACTATCAAAACATCGTTCCCTTCACACCAACTGACGCCATATTTGTTTTGGTTCATGAGACGCCCAGGTTGTGTATACTTTATTCTATCTTATTATGTATTTTATTAACTTATTCTATTTGTTATAATACTTAAGATATAAATATATATCTAATTAATATACACAATATTTACTGTATTGTTTAATTATATAAAATAACCACGTATATTTAACTCGTCATGGTGTATAATTTCATAGGGTATAATATTATCCTCTAAAATATAATTATACCCGGAATTTAATGATATATATTGTATAATTATATATTCTTAATAAATATATCAACGTAATAAAATACACTGAGTTTGTTATAAAGGGGAATTATAGAATACAGTGTTATATTAAGGTAGAGAGAACATGTTATAGGAACCCCCTGGCGTGAGTGGGTCAGATGGTCGTCGTCTGCCAGAGAGGGAAGTCGTGCGATCAATACACCAGCGCCTTTGTGTGCACTCCTCTTCTCCTCTATTTCTTAACACCTTACAGTAAGTAGAACCCTAAATTTATAAACCATCTTAACAGTATTATTAAGTGAGTCCATCAACGAGTAATGGTAGGTTATAGAGGTATTAAATAAAGGGGTTTTAGATAAGGTTATATGATCCGCCTCTTTAGTCATGGGCGGCTACCATCACCCCCTTATTACATTCATTAATTCATTCTCCTCTTATCATGGCTCTTAACTACCTTATAAATACGTTAATTAATCTAAATACCATTATTGTTTTGTGGTATATGGAGTTATTTTAATTATTAGGTTAGTGAGATGAATCTTTCTGGAAGGTCATATAGGCAACTGTTATTATTGTTATTATGTTATTATTATTGTTATTTATGTTATTATTGTTATTATTATGTTTCTTTTAAGTTATTCTATGTTAAGGAGATATTTTAACCCGTTTATTAACCTCTGATGGTAGGTTTAACCCTCCCCCCGTCAGGACACGCCCACACACTGTCTGGGGGTGACCTCTGGACTCGACCTGACACTCCAGTTGTGTCTTGAGGGCCACTTGAGGGGTAGTCTGGGGGGTCACTTGAGGGGTAGTCTGGGGGTTACTTGAGGTATGGTCTGGGGGGGTTACTTCTGAGGGGTGGTCTGAGGAACTTGAGGGGTAGTCTGGGGGTTACTTGAGGGGTGGTCTGGGGGTTACTTGAGGGGGTGGTCTGGGGGGTCACTGAGGGGTAGTCTGGGGGTCACTTGAGGGGTAGCCTGGGGGAACTCTGAGGGGTAGTCTGGGGGTCACTTCAGGGGTACATTTGAGGGGTATTCTGGGGGCCACAAGTGTATTCTTTTGAAGGCCACGAGGGGGGTATTCTTTGAAGGCCACTTGAGGGGTATTCTCAGGGCCACTTAAGAGGATATCCTTTGAGGGCCACTTAAAGAGGGTATCCTTTGAGGGCCACTTAAGAGGGTATCCTTTGAGGGCCACTTAGGAGGATATCCTTTGAGGGTAGAATTTATCACTTAAGATGTGATTTTTTTTTATGATTTTATTTTCTAGACGATGATGGACCTTAGGGGTGGTGGTGTGGTGTGGGGGTGAGACTTAGCGATGCCTCGGGTGTTACCGCGGTGAACCTAAGGCGGCGGTAGAGGTGTGGTATTGGGGGTGTAAAGACTCGACTAACACTGCGGTTAAATTAGTGTCGTGGAAGACTGACGATACCTTAATTAAATTTGTATCGTCTGCGGGGCGGTTACACTTTATTTGGGAATGTTTGTTTACTGTATGGTGGAGAGGAGGTGGGGAACGAGAAAAACTTGAAAGCCACAAGTACGAAAGATCGCACGACTTGATGTAATGTAACCCGAACTACTCCTGATGTTGTGGTGCGTTTGGTTAGGTTAGGTTGTGAGTGGGTTAGGTTAGGTTTGAGTGGGTTAGGCTTGAGTGGGTTAGGTTAGGTTTGAGTGGGTTAGGCTTGAGTGGGTTAAGTTTGAGTGGGTTAGGTTAGGCTTGAGTGGGTTAGGTTAGGTTTGAGTGGGTTAGGTTAGGCTCGGTACCTAACTAATTTTTGTACTAAATATTTTGTAGTTTCTCTGTGAATTTAAATTTTCTGCATTAAAACAAACGCACCATTAATTATATATATCCATGACAAAAATTCTGCAACAAGAAATAACGTCGGAATTTAACTAGAATTTTTACGATATCACTTAGTAAATTTTGAAAGTTTTGTATTTAGCCTTTGGTAATGTTGTCGCATCATCATGAATTCTTCGCTGGATTGATCTTATTAACACTGATCATTGATGTCTTGGAGTGATGCAAGTCTCTGATCATTGATGTCTTGGAGTGATGCAAGTCTCTGATCGTTAATGTCTTGGAATGATGCAAGACTCTGATCATTAATGTATCTTAGGGTGTTGCAAATCAGTGATCGTCGTGAATTTGCAATATTGTTAAAATCGCACGAATGGTCTTTTAACACTCGTTGCAATGTTGGGGTTTTATTGGGGCCAAGATGGACTGCGGGAATCTGTGGTGGGCTCCCGGTGGTTTGAGGCACTTGATTGGTGATGGAGAGTATGAGGGTAGGTTAGGGGGGGGTTGTGAGAGTTGTTGAGGCCTTGGTGGGTATATGGCTGTTCATTTTGAGTTGAATCTCGGCTCAAAGTACAATTATGAATGCTAACCTAACCTAACAAAATCTAACCTAATTTAATATACAGGGTAATGTAACCTAACCTAACATAATTTAACCTAATCTAATATAATTTAACCTAACCAGCCCAATCTAACTAAACCTAACTTAATATACATGGTAATTTAACCTAACCTAACTTCATATTCAGGGTAATTTAACCTAACCTAACATAATATTCAGGATAATTTAACCTAACCTAATAAAATTTAACCTAACCCAACTTAATATTCAGGGTAATTTAACCTAACCTAATATTATTTAACCTAACTAGACCTGTTAAGAATTCTCCTATTTGGCCTGACTTTAAGGTTTTGGCAATTATCAGAGCCAGACGCACACACTGGAGCTAGACTAAGGCCTCTCAGTGTTGAACAAGGGGGTGATGTAGCTACTGGTGGGAATTTTAGGCCCACTTCCTTAACATCTTCACTACAGGGATGCATCTTTGGGTAACGTCAGATGATTTTATTCACCCCCAAAGGAAATCCCACCCACAGGTTAACTATTATTTTCTTCGGGGATTTCACTAACTATTGCTATGGCGTAAATGCTTTATATTAGGCGTAGGAATAAGGTATTTATTTATTTAAGAGAATAAGGAATAAATTCTCTTAAAAGTTGAAACGAAAGGGAAAGTTAAATTCTGTGTTACATCGCCAACACCGTTAAGTGGTGGCTCATTATTGCGGTGTTAAGATTGTATTGATGGTCATTCGTTCAAGTGGTTCGTTCCTTCAAGTGGTTCGTTCATCCAAGTGGTTCGTTCCTTCAAGTGGTCCGTTCATCCAAGTGGTTGATTCAGTCCTACAAAAATCACCCCGTCCTCAGTAATGTGTCTTGAAAGTACAGTCCATTATACACAAATTGAATACAGTTACAGTATATAATTTTTTACTCACTTCTGTACCAAAACAAAGGTCATTCTATAAACAAACTGTAGTCGGTGCTCGAGTTACGAACGTGTTATTTTCCTAGGGTCTGGTGGGTCAGTTTTGGTTAGGTTAGGTTAACTTAGGTGATTTTGCTGAAGTCTCGATATTTAATTAAACTTCACATAGAACCCAACTTGACCTAGCTAAATGTAATGTACCGGTGACCTGACCTTAACATATCTGAACCTTATTTCACTGGAATATTAGCCACCTCAGCTTATTTCACTGGAATATTTGGCATCCAAGCTTATTTCACTGGAATATTAGCCACCCCAGCTTATTTCACTGGAATATTTGGCATCCAAGCTTATTTCACTGGAATATTAGCCACCCCAGCTTATTTCACTGGAATATTTGGCATCCAAGCTTATTTCACTGGAATATTAGCCACCCCAGCTTATTTCACTGGAATATTTGGCATCCAAGCTTATTTCACTGGAATATTAGCCACCCCAGCTTATTTTACTGGAATATTAGGCATCCAAGCTTATTTCACTGGAATATTAGGCACCCCAGCTTATTTCACTGGAATATTAAGCACTGAAGCTTATTTCACTGGAATATTAGCCACCCCAGCTTATTTTACTGGAATATTAGGCATCCAAGCTTATTTCACTGGAATATTAGGCACCCCAGCTTATTTCACTGGAATATTAAGCACTGAAGCTTATTTCACTGGAATATTAGCCACCCCAGCTTAATACTTCACTGGAATATTAGCCTCCCCAGCTTATTTCACTGGAATATTAGGCATCCAAGTTTATTTCACTGAATATTGTGCCACCCCAGCTTATTTCACTGAATATTAGCCACCCCAGCTTATTTCACTGGAATAGTTAGCCACCCCAGCTTATTTCACTGGAATATTAGCCACCCCAGCTTATTTCACTGAATATTAGCTACCCCAGCTTATTTTCACTGAAATATTAGGCATCCAAGCTTATTTCACTGAATATTAGCCACCCCAGCTTATTTCACTGAATATTAGCCACCCCAGCTTATTTCACTGGAATATTAGCCACACCAAGCTTATTTCACTGGAATATTAGGCATCCAAGTTTATTTCACTAACATATTACCTCAGCTTATTTTCCACTGAAATATTAGCCACCCCAGCTTAATTCACTGAATATTAGGCATCCAAGCTTATTTCACTGAAATTTTAGCCAACCCAGGTTATTTCACTGGGAATATTAGCCACCCCAGCTTATTTTCCCCAATGGAAATATTAGCCACCCAGCTTATTTCACTGGAATATTAGGATGTCCAAGCTTATTTCACTGAATATAGCCACCCAGCTTATTTCCTCAATTTGGATTATTAGGCGTCCAAGCTTATGTCACTAGAATATTAGCTATCCCAGCTTTATTTCTACTGAATATTAACCACCCCACAGCTTCACTGAACATTAGGCGTCCCAGCTTATTTCACCTGAAGATTAGACACATCCAAGCTTATTTCACTGGAATATTAGCCACCCCAGCATATTTCACTGGAATATTAGCCACCCCAGCTCATTTCATGGGAATATTAGGCATCCAAGCTTATTTCACTGGAATTTTAGCCACCCCAGCTTATTTCACTGGAATATTAGATGTCCAAGCTTATTTCACTGGAATATTAGCCACCCAAGCTTATTTCACGGGAATATTAGCCACCCCAGCTTATTTTACTGGAATATTAGGTGTCCAAGCTTATTTCACTGGAATATTAGCCACCCCAGCTTATTTCACTGGAATATTAGCCACCCCAGCTTATTTCACTGGAATATTAGGCGTCCAAGCTTATGTCACTGGAATATTAGCTACCCCAGCTTATTTCACTGGAATATTTGGCATCCAAGCTTATTTTTAGGCACCCCAGCTTATTTAACCTTATGAATAGCAAAACACCCCAAATGCTAACCTAACTTACCCGACTTAACCTAACCTGACCACCTAACTTAATCTAACCTAACCTGACCACCTAACTTAATCTAATCTAACCTATCCTTAAACCCTGATAGCATAAAGACTTAATCCGAGACTAATTTGGTAATTCTTGAGGGCAATGTGAAAAAATGTGACAATATTTTTAGGATAAGTGAACATTTAAGGAGCTTTTCTATAGGTTACAGTAAGTGAAAAATTCCGACTTATTTTTTTTTTATTACGCTCAGTCAACCAAAGATGCACCCAATCCACCCTGGGTCTCATGATGGCAATTTTACCCGTCGAGAGATGTTTCAATTTTGTTGTGTACAGCTGCTCCCCGACTTACGACGGGATTAGGGACCGACATCCAGGTCTTAAGTCGGAAATGCTTAAATAATACATAGAAAATTCAAAATGGGATCTCTTTTCTTCTCAGCACCACAAAACACCCACTTTTAAGCTTGCCAGCCATTTTAAAGAAATTACAGATGAAAATTTTGTCTGTACTTGAAAATACGTAAGTCGGGGAGGAGCTGTACTTGTTTAAATAATGACGACAATTTGATGTGAGAATCTTATGGCAGCTGTGGTTGTAGTCGAGTTATACAGCCCAAAACAGATCCACCAATCACAACCACCTTTACATACAGATCCACCAATCACAACCACCTTTACATACAGATCCACCAATCACAACCACCTTTACATACAGATCCACCAATCACAACCACCTTTACATACAGATCCACCAATCACAACCACCTTTACATACAGATCCACCAATCACAACCACCTTTACATACAGCATTAATTTACCGAGTATTGACGGGTAAAATTGCCAGCACGAGACCCAGGGTGGATTCAGTGCATCTTTGGTTGACTGTGCATGAAATTTTGCAAATTTTTTTTTATTTATTGCTTACGAGAAAGTTTGTTACATTGTTCGGGATACAGTGATGCAGGATTGAGGTCCCCAAAGTTTAGGAAATACTTTACAGTTTAAAGAAAATACAATTATTCTAATATATTGTTCGAGGACGTGAGTTATTAATATGATGCGGGAAATAATTCTTCTATGGGGTCCAGTGTATTGTACAGTGAAACCTCGATATAATGGACTGATCTCTGTGTATTCTGTTAAATGGGGGTTTAATAGATTACGGACCCTCGATATAAAGAACGTTTTACTTAAATGGGCTTTTCATATCTAACGGACCTCGATATAATGGACTTACCTCTTAGCAGTCGATGCCATGTTGACCTTGTGTTAGGTTAGGTGACTACTGTATGAAATGGCTTGTATGCCTATATGTCTGTTTATACTCTGTGTCTGTCTGTATGTCTGTGGTAATGAAGGGATTTGATTATTTGTGCTTCATAAAATTATCTTAGTATAGCTGTATCGAGTATTAATCTAACTCTCGGAACACGACTGAAAACACCCGGCCTGAGGAATTCCTGCCAATCGCGTCAATTTTGGTGTTATTGTAGTCAATTAAATAGAAAAAAAAAACCTAGATTTATTTTCTTGTATAATTTCTCCATATGTGACGTAAATACAATAACTAGAGGAAAGTAATTTGAAACGGATTAATTTATTGGGGGTTATTGACTTGATGTGATTATGTACAGTTATTTAATTAGGACATTTTTGGGGGATTTTTTATATATCTGTTCTTTTATCTCGATTTTTTTCGTGTCTGTCTATCTTTTTGTAAGAGGAGGTTTGAAATTTCTCAAGTCATTATCGTTCTGTGTAGTGGTACAGTTGTTTAATGTTAACGACCAGTGTGTGTGTATGGTTCACCTACATGTGTACAGTGATGAATCGTGTACAAAGTCGCCTGTATATGAAGTGTCTCCTGTGACTTAGTACAGGTAGAGTGAATGTGATTTTTATTTACAATTCTTTGTTTCATCTTTAATCTCTGTATCTTGTTAAACTTTTGTTGGGTTTTTAGTTTTATGTAGTTTAACTGTTGGTGGGTTATTGTACAGTAGCTAAAACAACTATCTGTGCAGGTGGGGGTCGATATGCTCCGAAATCTTGCGTGTGACTAGTGACAGCCCTCATATACCAATATTTATCGTCCATGGTCTCATAAATCTTACATGTGACTAGTGACAGCCCTCATATACCAATATTTATCGTCCATGGTCTCATAAATCTTACGTGTGACTAGTGACAGCCTTCATATACCAATATTTATCGTCCATGGTCTCATATATCTTACGTGTGACTAGTGACAGCCTTCATATACCAATATTTATCATCCATGGTCTCATAAATCTTACGTGTGACTAGTGACAGCCCTCTTATACCAATATTTATCGTCCATGGTCTCATAAATCTTACATGTGACTAGTGACAGCCCTCATATACCAATATTTACCGTCCATGGTCTCATAAATCTTGCGTGTGACTAGTGACAGCCCTCATATACCAATATTTATCGTCCATGGTCTCATAAATCTTACGTGTGACTAGTGACAGCCCTCATATACCAATATTTATCGTCATGAGGTCTCGTATGTCTTCACGATGTGATAGTGACAGCCTTCATATACCAATGATATCGATCCATGGTCTCATATATCTTCACGTGTGACTAGTGACCTTCATATCTAATATTGTCGTCCATAGTCTCATAAATGTTACGTGTGACTAGTGACAGCCCTCATATACCAATATTTATCGTCCATGGTCTCATAAATGTTACGTGTAACTAGTGACAGCCCTCATATCCCAATATTTATCATCCATGGTCTCATAAATGTTACGTGTTGACTAGTGACAGCCCTCATATACCAATATTGATCATCCATGGTCTCATAAATGTTACGTGTGACTAGTGACAGCCCTCATATACCAATATTTATCGTCCATGGTCTCATAAATGTTACGGGTGACTAGTGACAGCCCTCATATACCAATATTTATCATCCATGGTCTCATAAATGTTACGGGTGACTAGTGACAGCCCTCATATACCAATATTTATCATCCATGGTCTCATAAATGTTACGTGTGACTAGTGACAGCTCTCATATACCAATATTTATCGTCTATGGTCTCATAAATGTTATGTGAGACTAGTGACAGCCCTCATATACCAATATTTATCGTCCATGGTCTCATAAATGTTACGGGTGACTAGTGACAGCCCTCATATACCAATATTTATCATCCATGGTCTCATAAATGCTACGTGTGACTAGTGACAGCCCTCATATGCCAATATTTATCATCCATGGTCTCATAAATGTTACATGTGACTAGTGACAGCCCTCATATACCAATATTTATCGTCCATGGTCTCATAAATCTTGATGTGACCGTAAGTGACATCCTCATATAATATTTATCGTCCATGGTCTGTATGTCTTACATGTGACTAGTGACAGCCCTCATATACCAATATTTATCGCCCATGGTCTCATAAATCTTGCATGTGACTAGTGACAGCCTTCATATACCAATATTTATCGTCCATGGTCTCATAAATCTTGCGTGTGACTAGTGACAGCCCTCATATACCAATATTTATCGTCCATGGTCTCATAAATCTTGCGTGTAACTAGTGACAGCCTTCATATACCAATATTTATCGTCCATGGTCTCATAAATCTTGCGTGTGACTAGTGACAGCCCTCATATACCAATATTTATCGTCCATGGTCTCATAAATCTTGCGTGTGACTAGTGACAGCCCTCATATACCAATATTTATCGTCCATGGTCTCATAAATCTTGCGTGTGACTAGTGACAGCCTTCATATACCAATATTTATCGCCCATGGTCTCATTGTTTCCCACAAAGTATGCACATATAGTTTTAGCTACTGTACATGGGTCATAGGTGCATTTTCTGCCTTGTTTGTTGACAGAAAAGTTGTGTGCTCGTTATTGAAACAGCCAATGGCGTGATTTAGTGTTGAGCGGAAAATTTTGAAAACCAGAATATTTGAGTGTGTATACTGAACTGTGTGTTGGTTAAGAATAAAGCCCAGTGTTCCTCGGTGACTTCTGAGTGGAAGAACACTTTGAGTGACTGATGAGGGCAAGACATCATCAGGTGACCTGTAGTGTAGTGAAGTAGAGCTAATAATACTGTAGGAGGCGGCCACACAACTAACAGTGACAGTGGAGATGCTAAGATGGTACATAATGTCTCCAGCAGGAAGGAGGATGTGGCCCGGAAGGTTCCTGGCCGCTCTACTCCAGAAGGCCGGGCATGCCAGCGCCCTGCCTCGCCCGATGTCTCTCGCCCACAGTGCCGGGTCCGGGCATCCTCGTACTCGGCGGTGCTTCTCGTCAACAGTTAACAGACAGTGCGAGCCGAACGATTCGCTCAACAGAAGAGTCGAGGACTCTCACACCAGGAAGACCATATTCTCCGGCATTCAGCCCACGGGAGTGTTACACCTGGGGAACTACTTTGGGGCGGTGCAGCGGTGGGTGGAGCTGCAGGAGACCGGTGAAGAAGTCATCTTCTGTATAGTGGATCTTCACTCCATCACCCTGCCTCAGGACCCCAAGACCTTACACTCTCAGATCATCACCATGGCCGCGTCGCTCGTGGCCTGCGGCATAGACCCGTCCCGGGCCGTCCTCTTCCAACAGTCTAGGGTGTCTGAACACGCCCAGTTTAATTGGGTGCTGGGATGTTTGACCACCATGGCCAGGCTGGGTCACCTCCCCCAGTATAAGGAGAAGTCCGCCTCGCTCAAGGAGATCCCTCTGGGTCTGTATGTGTACCCGGTGTTACAGTCGGCGGACATATTACTGTACCGGGCCACTCATGTCCCCGTGGGGGAGGACCAGCGCCAGCACATACAGTTGGCCGCTCACTTGGCCCGGGTGTTCAATAACAAATTTGGCCAGACGTTCGTCTTGCCTCGCTCCTTGGTGTACGACGACTCTATAGCCCGGGTCAAGAGCCTCAGGCAGCCCGACAAGAAGATGTCCAAGTCGGAGACGGATCCCAAGAGCAGGATCAACCTCGCCGACTCCCCGGACGAGATCAGAGAAAAATTCAAGAAGGCCGTAACGGACTTTACATCGGCCGTGTACTTCGACGCCGAGAATCGTCCCGGCGTGTCCAACCTGATGTCCATACACAGAGCAGTTACCGGCCAGAGCATGGAGCAGATCAGCAGAGAATGTGAGGGTGTGAACACTGCCCAGTACAAGCTTCTGGTGGCAGATGCTGTTATAGAGCACCTCAGACCAATCAGGCTGAGACTAGAGCAACTGTTGAGTGACAGAGCTCACCTTAATCACCTGTTGGATCTGGGAGCTGACAAAGCCAAAACCATTGCCTCTAAAACCTGGCAAGATGTCAGGGAGAAAGTGGGTTTATTACACAAGTAAATAAGTTTTAACAACAATAACCATACAAGTACATGGCAAATGGTAAGGCAATTCAACCAAGGATGACTTCCAATTTTTTTCCAAGATGTTATTACTGCAACAGGTTATAAAGATCATACATACATACATACATACATACATACATACATACATAATCTGTATATATAAATTATTTGTTGATGTATTTCACTGATGTTGATAATCAGTTATGAGATTTTTTAATAAAATTTGTTTTATGTAGATGGAAAATGATTAACCTCCCATGATTGTGGTTGTTGTGAGTTGGTTGTGGATGGTTGTTGTGATGCTGGGAGGGTGGTTTTTGACAGATGGCTGTTGTGAGATGGTTGTGGATGGTTGTTGTGATGCTGAGAGGGTGGTTTTTGACAGATGGTTGTTGTGGATGGTTGTTGTGATGCTGAGAGGGTGGTTTTTGACAGATGGCTGTTGTGAGTTGGTTGTGGATGGTTGTTGTGATGCTGGGAGGGTGGTTTTTGACAGATGGCTGTTGTGAGATGGTTGTGGATGGTTGTTGTGATGCTGAGAGGGTGGTTTTTGACAGATGGTTGTTGTGGATGGTTGTTGTGATGCTGAGAGGGTGGTTTTTGACAGATGGCTGTTGTGAGTTGGTTGTGGATGGTTGTTGTGATGCTGGGAGGTGATTTTGACAGATGGCTGTTGTGAGATGGTTGTGGATGGTTTTGTGATGCTGAGAGGGTGGGTTTTGACAGATGGCTGTTGTGGGTTGGTTGTGGATGGTTGTTGTGATGCTGGGAGGGTGATTTTGACAGATGGCTGTTGTGAGATGGTTGTGGATGGTTGTTGTGATGCTGAGAGGGTGGTTTTGACAGATGGCTGTTGTGAGATGGTTGTGGATGGTTGTTGTGAGATGGTTGTGGATGGTTGTTGTGAGATGGTTGTGGATGGTTGTTGTGAGATGGTTGTGGATGGTTGTTGTGATGCTGGAGGTGGTTTTTGACAGATGGTTGTTGTGAGATGGTTGTGGATGGTTGTTGTGATGCTGGGAGGGTGGTTTTGACAGATGGCTGTTGTGAGTTGGTTGTGGATGGTTGTTGTGATGCTGGAGGGTGATTTTTGACAGATGGCTGTTGTGAGATGGTTGTGGATGGTTGGTGTGATGCTGAGAGGGTGGTTTTGACAGATGGTTGTTGTGAGTTGGTTGTGGATGGTTGTTGTGATGCTGAGAGGTGGTTTTGACAGATGGCTGTTGTGAGTTGGTTGTGGATGGTTGTTGTGATGCTGAGAGGGTGGTTTTGACAGATGGTTGTTGTGGATGGTTGTTGTGATGCTGAGAGGGTGGTTTTGACAGATGGTTGTTGTGAGATGGTTGTGGATGGTTGTTGTGATGCTGAGAGGGTGGTTTTGACAGATGGTTGTTGTGAGTTGGTTGTGGATGGTTGTTGTGATGCTGAGAGTGGTTTTTGACAGATGGTGTTGTGGAGTTGGTTGTGGATGGTTGTTGTGATGCTGAGAGGTGGTTTTGACAGATGGTTGTTGAGTTGGTTGTGGATGGTTGTTGTGATGCTGGGAGGGTGGTTTGACAGATGGTTGTTGTGAGTTGGTTGTGGATGGTTGTTGTGATGCTGAGAGGGTGGTTTTGACAGATGGTTGTTGTGAGATGGTTGTGGATGGTTGTTGTGATGCTGGAGAGGGTGGTTTTGACAGATGGTTGTTGTGAGATGGTTGTGGATGGTTGTTGTGATGCTGAGAGGGTGGTTTTGACAGATGGTTGTTGTGAGATGGTTGGATGGTTGTTGTGATGCTGAGAGGGTGGTTTTGACAGATGGTTGTTGTGAGATGGTTGTGGATGGTTGTTGTGATGCTGGGAGGTTGGTTTTTGACAGATGGCTGTTGTGAGTTGGTTGTGGATGGTTGTTGTGATGCTGGGAGGGTGGTTTTTGACAGATGGCTGTTGTGAGTTGGTTGTGGATGGTTGTTGTGATGCTGGGAGGGTGGTTTTGACAGATGGCTGTTGTGAGTTGGTTGTGGATGGTTGTTGTGATGCTGAGGGTGGTTTTGACAGATGGTTGTTGTGAGATGGTTGTGGATGGTTGTTGTGATGCTGGGAGGTGGTTTTTGACAGATGGTTGTTGTGAGATGGTTGTGGATGGTTGTTGTGAGATGGTTGTGGATGGTTGTTGTGAGATGGTTGTGGATGGTTGTTGTGATGCTGAGAGGGTGGTTTTTGACAGATGATTGTTGTGAGATGGTTGTGGATGGTTGTTGTGATGCTGAGAGGGTGGTTTTTGACAGATGGTTGTTGTGAGATGGTTGTGGATGGTTGTTGTGATGCTGGGAGGGTGGTTTTTGACAGATGGTTGTTGTGAGATGGTTGTGGATGGTGGTTGTGATGCTGGGAGGGTGGTTTTTGACAGATGGCTGTTGTGAGTTGGTTGTGGATGGTTGTTGTGATGCTGGGAGGTGGTTTTTGACAGATGGCTGTTGTGAGATGGTTGTGTGGATGGTTGTTGTGATGCTGGGGAGGGTGGTTTTTGACAGATGGTTGTTGTGAGATGGTTGTGGATGGTTGTTGTGATGCTGAGAGGGTGGTTTTTGACAGATGGTTGTTGTGATACTGGGAGGGTGGTTTTTGACAGATGGTTGTTGTGAGATGGTTGTGCTGTTGTGAGATGGTTGTGTTGTTGTGAGTTGGTTGTGTTAGTTTAGTTGTGAAATGCTTTATGTAGTGAGTACAGTTTGAATACATAAAAAATGTACAGATTTTTTTTTAGAATTTGACAAAACTAATTAGTTGTTGTGACGAAACGTACGAATATCAATATTGGAAAATGAGTTGAAAATGACGATAAAATGAGTTGTAAGTGACGATAAGAGAGTTGTAAATGACGATAAAATAATGTGAATTGTAAATGACGATAAAAAAACTGCTGGGCTGAAGTAAATGGCGATTGTAAAAAAAATATATTATTAAAAATGTAAATAACTTGGGGAAAAAAACGTAAACTTGAAAAAACTCGTGATTTGTAAATATGGATAAGGTGTAAATATAACTAATCAAAATTGTAAATAAAGTTTGTAAAATAATAAGAAATAAGGTATTGAGGGATAATGTATCTAAGACTTATTTATTTGTTGATAGATTAGTAGCATAATGAGTTAGATGACCTAGATTAATATTAGATACATATACTGTACACATTAATTTCATCCAAAGATTAATCACCCTAGCGCTATTGGGTTAGGTTAGGTTTATGTTGTGGATTGATTATGTAAAATATAGTGTTAGTATTTGTTAATATTGGGATGATAATAGGAAAAATTTGATCGTTTCTCCTGTTATAAAACAGGAGGAACACAAGGGCCAGGAGGGAACACAAGGGGCCAGGGAGGGAACACAAGGGGCCAGGAGGGAACACAAGGGGCCAGGAGGAACATAAGGGGCCAGGAGGAACACAAGGGGCGGGAGGAACACAAGGGGCCAGGAGGAGCACAAGGGGCCAGGAGCACAGGGGGCCAGGAGGGCACAAGGGGCCAGGAGGGAGCACAAGGGGCCAGGAGGGAGCACAAGGGGCCAGGAGGAGCACAAGGGGCCAGGAGGGGCACAAGGGGCCAGGAGGAGCACAAGGGGCCAGGAGGGCACAAGGGGGCCAGGAGGAGCACAAGGGGCCAGGAGGAGCACAAGGGGCCAGGAGGGCCAAGGGGCCAGGAGGGGCACAAGGGGCCAGGAGGAGCACAAGGGGCCAGGAGGGGGAGCACAAAGGGGCCAGGAGGAGCACAAGGGGCCAGGAGGAGCACAAGGGGCCAGGAGGAGCACAAGGGGCGGGAGGGAGCACAAAGGGGCCAGGAGGAGCACAAGGGGCCAGGAGGGCACAAGGGGCCAGGAGGGAACCTGAGGGGCCAGGAGGAACACAAGGGGCCAGGAGGAACACAAGGGGCCAGGAGGAACACAAGGGGCCAGGAGGAACACAAGGGGCCAGGAGGAACACAAGGCCAGGAGGAACACAAGGAGCCAGGAGGAACACAAGGGCCAGGAACACAAGGGCCAGGAGGAACACAAGGGGCCAGGAGGAACACAAGGGGCAGGAGGGCACAAGGGGCCAGGAGGGAGCACAAGGGGCCAGGAGGCACAAGGGGCCAGGAGGGCACAAGGGGCCAGGAGGGCACAAGGGCCAGGAGGGCACAGGGGCCAGGAGGGCACAAGGGGCCAGGAGGAGGGCACAAGGGGCAGGAGGGCACAAGGGGCCAGGAGGAGCACAAGGGGCCAGGAGGGCACAGGGGCCAGGAGGAGCACAAGGGGCCAGGAGGAGCACAAGGGGCCAGGAGGGCACAAGGGGCCAGGAGGAGGGCACAGGGGCCAGGAGGAACACAAGGGCCAGGAGGAACACAAGGGGCCAGGAGGAACACAAGGGGCCAGGAGGAACACAAGGGGCCAGGAGGAACACAAAGGGGCCAGGAGGAACACAAGGGCCAGGAGGAACACAAGGGGCCAGAAGGAACACACACACACAGGGCCAGAAGGAACACACACACACGGGGCAGAAGGAACACACACACACACGGGGCCAGAAGGAACACACACACACAGGGGCCAGAAGGAACACACACACACACAGGGGCCAGAAGGAACACACACACACACACAGGGGCCAGAAAGACACACACACAGGGCCAGAAGAACACACACACAGGGCCAGAAGGAACACACACACACACGGGGCCAGAAGGAACACACACACACACGGGGCCAGAAGGAACACACACACACGGGGCAGAAGGAACACACACACGGGGCCAGAAGGAACACACACGGGCCAGAGGAACACACACGGGGCAGAAGGAACACACACACAGGGCCAGAAGGAACACACACACACACGGGCCAGAAGGAACACACACACACACAGGGCCAGAAGGAACACACACACACAGGGGCCAGAAGAACACACACACACACGGGGGCCAGAAGGAACACACACACACGGGGCCAGAAGGAACACACACACACACAGACAGAAGGAACACACACACACACGGGCCAGAAGAACACACACACACACGGGCCAGAAGGAACACACACACACGGGGCCAGAAGGAACACACACACGGGGCAGACACACACGGAGAAGGAACACACACACAGGGGCCAGAAGGAACACACACACACAGGGGCCAGAAGGAACACACACACACACAGGGGCCAGAAGGAACACACACACACACACACAGGGCAGAAGGAACACACACACACGGGGCCAGAAGGAACACACACACACAGGGGCCAGAAGGAACACACACACACGGGGCCAGAAGGAACACACACGGGGCAGAAGAACACACACACACGGGGCCAGAAGGAACACACACACACGGGGCAGAAGGAACACACACACACAGGGGCCAGAAGGAACACACACACACAGGGGCCAGAAGGAACACACACAGGGAAAGGAACACACACACAGGGCAGAACACACACACACACGGGGCCAGAAGGAACACACACACACAGGGGCCAGAAGGAACACACACACGGGCCAGAAGGAACACACACACGGGGCCAGGAACACACACAGGGCCAGAAGGAACACACACGGGGCCAGAAGGAACACACACACGGGGGCAGAAGGAACACACACAGGGCCAGAAGAACACACACACGGGGCCAGAAGAACACAAAGGGCCAGAAGGAACACACACACGGGGCGGACACACACGAGGCCAGAAGGAACACACACGGGGCCAGAAGGAACACACACACAGGGGCCAGAAGGAACACACACAGGGCCAGAAGGAACACACACAGGACCAGAAGGAACACACACACACGGGGCCAGAAGGAACACACACGGGGCCAGAAGGAACACACACACGGGACAGAAGGAACACACACACGGGGCCAGAAGGAACACACACGGGTCAGGGAGAATTCACGAGTTAGGTAAGGCTAAAATAAACTAGGTTAGGGTAGTTAGACTCGGCATGTTAGTTCTCCTCACAAGAAGTAGTATTATGGAGTGGATGAACTCGTTAAGAATTGTTTATCCAAGTTAAATGATAATGAGGCTTCCTGTCTGTCTGTTTCTGTCTGTCGGTCTGTCTGTCGGTCTGTCTGTTATTTGCCTGTCGGTCTGTTTGTCTTATATTTTACATTAAATTATTATATTAATTTTTTTCTCTTGTAATGGTCATAGTATAATTGTGTGAGGTTGGTTTTTGGTTAGGTTAGGTTAACTAGTGATGGGGAATGGGTAGTTACTGCTAGGAAGCCTCCATATAACGGACTACCATATAACGAACTACCATATAACGAACTACCATATAACGGACTCCCATATAACGGACTCCCATATAACGGACTCCCATATAACGGACTCCCATATAACGGACTCCCATATAACGGACTCCCATATAACGGACTCCCATATAACGGACTCCCATATAACGGACTCCCATATAACGAACTACCATATAACGGACTCCCATATAACGAACTACCCCCCCTCTCATATAGTCTGTTAGGAGATTTCATATATAGCGAACTAAGCCTTTCATATAGTTCCTTAAATAGAGGTTTTACTGTATCTGGTGACCTGACCCTATACTGAGGTCAATGTTACACACACACAGTTACACACACACACACACACACACACACACACACATGAGGCCTCATAACACCATCTGTGAGGTACTACACCACGTGAGGCCCGCATAACACCATCTGTGGGGAACTACTACACCACGTGAGGCCTCACAACACCATCTGTGAGGTATTACACACCACGTGAGCCCCTCATAACACCATCTTGAGGGAACTACTACACCACGTGAGGCCCTCATAACACCATCTGTGAGGAACTACTACACCACGTGGTCCTCCTAACACCATCTGGGAGAGGTTACTACTACAGTTTGCTGTTCACACCTACATTAATCTGTATGTTCACTGTATGTTTCTACTTCTCTAATGAAGGCTTTGTTAAACCACCAATGTATGTAATAAGTCATTTATGTCCAATGTATATTTTTCCCTTCAGGCTGCAGAACTTTCAATAAACCGTCAATTATTATTGTTTTTGTGTACAGACACACACACAAGTTACAGACATACACACACACACACAGTTACAGACATACACACACAGTTACAGACACACACACACACAGTTCAGACACACACACACACACACACACACACAGTTAGACATACATACAGTTATACACACACACACACAGTTAGACATACATACACAGTTATACACACACACAGTTACAGATATACACACACACACACACACACACACACACACACACACACTTATGTGTGTAGAAGAGTCTGTTGGTGGCCAGTGGGTGTATGATGTATACTAACAAGTTATACAGTCTACTGCCATCCAGCTGCCGGTCGTCTTCATACAAGGAGGAGGGGAGGGAGGGGGGGGTCGTACTTGGGTGAGTGCCAGAAGGTAAGGTTGACGCCCCTGGATCTCTCACAGTGCCTCAAGGGCCAGGTCGACAGAGGCACTTGAAAACACCTCCGCTTACCTCTATACCTGTGGTTGGGGTGTGGTGTGGTGGGATATGGTGTGGTTGGGGTGTGGTGGGATATGGTGTGGTGGGATATGGTGTGGTTGGGGTGTGGTGGGATGAGTGTTATCTTTGGTAACGAGAGAGAGAGAGAGAGTGAAGAGAGAGAGAGAGAGAGAGAGAGAGCCCCGTCCATTCCTTAATCAATCATTTATATTCTTTCACTTTATCAATACAATACATTACTCTCCCTCTCTCTCATTTATTCCTCCTCCTTCTCCCCCCTTTTATCTCTTTTACTCTTATTTTAAACTGATTTTCCTGTTTTTGTTGATTTTTATTTGTATGGATTTTGGTCTACTGTCTGTCTTGTCTCCCCCATCATCACCTGTCATCTGGGTGCGTCATCTCATCGTCTCCTCTATTTATAGCCCACCATCACCTCCCCTCTAGACCCCGCCCACCCCTAGCCCCGCCCTCCAACTTAACATCCAATCACCTTTCTTGAGACAGTAACACTAGCCAATCAGGTCCCTGGAGACTGTCACACCTCCCTCCTCCTCCATTCACAGTTACCTTGACTTGGCTCTTAGTGGTAATGTCAGCCCCTAGCTTGTTTTACCTGAAGATTAGTCCCTGCTTATTTTACCTGAAGATTAGTCCCTGCTTGTTTTACCTGAAGATTAGTCCCCAAGCTTATTTTATCTGAAGATTAGTCCCTGCTTATTTTACCTGAAGATTAAATACCCTATTGCTACCTGGGAAGTCTTGGTCAGCTTTAAGTTAGGTTTGGTTAGATTAGAAGGGGTTAGGTTTGGTTTTGGGTTAGGTTTGGTTAGGTTAGATTAGGTTATGTTGGAGATGATGTTTGTTTGTTTTTCACACACACACACACACACACACACATTAACCCATTGAGGTGTTCATTGTTTTGTTGATATCCTAACCAGGCTGTAACGTAATTTCTAGGCTGCTGTTTCCGTTCTGATAGCACCTCCTCGGAGTCTGGCGTCGAAACATCTTGCACTTGGTCCCATCCCACCAGAGGAGTGAAGCTGCTCTGGTCCATGTTCTGAATTCTCTCCCCATATGCCTTTATCTTGTCGTTCTCGTTCCTCCTGTGTGCAGCATCGAGAGCTAGGTTACGGTGAGCCATGGGGTTGAATATCCTTATGTCAAAGAAGGCTTGCTGTCCCCGCGTCCAGAATCCTCGAGTACTGACGTCAACAACAACAACCTCTACATTACAAAAAAAAAAAACACTACTACTACTACTTTTTTTTTTTTTTTTTTTAACGTGGCCTCCAGCCTCCCCAATAGCCACACCTCGCCACCATTTATTTACCTTAATATTAAATATCCTAATACATAAGAAACTATCCTATCTGTGTTACTACTACTACTACAATACACCTCTGTCAAGTAATTCAATCTCGTGTGTCAGTTGGGACTATCTGACACTCTAAGCACAATAATAGTCAACTACTTCAGTCACCTCGTGTTTATTTGACTCAATATCAATACAAGTCGACTCTCTGGTTAAAGGGATTTCAATACTAGTTTGTTTGGTGGTGAAAATAACAGTGGAAGGGGTTGACAGCTTAATTGATCAGGTGGTTACGGGGATCAGTCCACTCGGGCACAGTCCATTCACCCACATCAGGGCCTGGGGGGCGAAAACGTAATAATAATAATATCTATTATTATTATTACAACAATTGATAGCAAATTAATACAAATAAAATAACACTAAAAAATAATAATAACCATAAATAAATACAAAAACGAAAAAATAAATCAATAGTGAGAAACAATATATGTATGTTGTGTTGTCAGGGAAACATTTGAGACCCTGTGTGTAAATGAGGCAGAAAGTCAGATCACTAACCTGGTCACATATGGCAGCAGGGTCTACCATTACACAACACATTATGCTTCCAATATCTTCCCAGGCGGTAGTACCCTCCTTATTGGTAGCTGCCTGTGTGGAGGTAACTGGTTGTTATTACCTGATGGTCGTTTATGCGTAACCTAACATAACCGTCTCTCTCTCTCTCTCTCTCTCTCTCTCATTAAAACATCCGGTACAGGTATCTAGGCCACTCGTGTTTATTTTGTCAACAGATCAATTAAAGTGATATATTGACCGGATACCGAGTTATACCTGATCTAGTGACGGTATACTGCGGTAGAGGAGTGTTGGGTTGGGTTAGGTTGGGTTGGGTTGGGTTAGGGTTGGGTCAGGTTGGGTTAGGTTGAGTTGGGTTGGGTTAGGTTAGGTTAGGGTAAGTGGAGTGTGTGTGTGAGTCATCAGGATATTTCCATTTCCGCTTGTGTTCGATAATGTCAAAATTAACCCACAAGTTTTATCTCTTGTGTTTCCTCTGTTTTTCTGATGCTTTTCCTTCTGCTTGTGTGTGTGTGTGTGTGTGTGTGTGTAGACCAGTATGTGTGTGTCTTGGTCGATACTGCCACCTTTAATAGGGGGGTGGAGAGGGTATTCCCCCCCCTCCCAGCATTTACGAGCAGGTGGGTTTAAGATAATATTGCAGCCTGGATATTTCTGGACCACGTCTTGTGTTGCAGGGAGATGCTGGTGTGGTGTGTGATGGTGGTATGGTGTGGTGTGGTGGTGTGTTGTGGTGGTGTGTTGTGGTGTGGTGGTGTGTTGTGGTGTGTTGTAGGTGTGTGTGTTATGGTGTGTGTTGTAGTGTGATATTGTGTGATGGTGGTATGGTGTGTTGTGGTGTGGTGTGTGTATGGTGTGTGTTGTGGTGTGTGTTGTAGTGTGTGTGTGATGGTGGTTGGTGTGTTGTAGTGGTGTGGTGTGTGTTGTGTGTGATATTGTGGTGGTTGTTGTGGTGGTGTGTTGTATGGTGTGTTGTGGTGTGTGTTGTAGTGTGATATTGTGTGTGGTGGTGGTGTGTTGTAGTGTGGTGTGGTGGTGTTGTAGTGTGTATTGTGGTGGTGTGTTGTGTTGTGGTGGTGTGTTG
>NW_024755072.1:57500-99456 GCF_018991925.1 Homarus americanus
TGTGACGAGGGTGGTGCAGTAGTCGCTGCCAAACCTTTCTAGTGCTTGGTGGTGGAGGTCATTGAGGATGGCATCTCCAGGGTGGAGAGAGCGTTGGTGTAGCCGGAGTAGCCTGCGCCGAGCATGATTCTGCAGGCCCTTTTCTGTACCTTCTCTAGCTGATGTTGTTGGGTGGAGTTGAGAGAAGACGACCAGGCTGGTGACGCATACGTTAGTTTGGGGAGAATAAAGGCGTTGTAGATGGTCCTCAGCTCTGGCGTGGGTGTCCCAAGTGACCTAAGTCGTCGTAGCATGTGTGTGTGATTGATAAATGATTCATATACACTGTTATGCCCAACCTAACCTAACCCAACCCTAATGTATCGAACACAGAAGGGGATATATTATTACCACATCTGTCTGTGATACTAGGCAACTTAATGTCAACATTTGTGGGGAAGGAAAAGTGTGTTATGGTCTAAGAACACATTTTGGCGGGAAGGAAAAAGTGTTATAGTTAATTTTTCTATAATTATGCAAAAGTTTCTATTATAAGGAGCTGTTATTATTATTGTCTAGCTATATCTATATTCTAGTCTCTCTCTCTCTCTCTCTCTCTCTCTCACACCCCAGGGAAAGCGTACAAGTGTTGTCAGATAAGGTGTGTGGCGGTACGTGATTGAGTGAGTCACATGGTAACTCACTCGCTAAGTACACACACACACACACACATACACCTACTATAGAATGAGAGAGAGAGAGTGTTTCTCTCTCTCCCTCCTTCCTTCCTTCCTTCTCCTCCTCCTTTCCTCCTCCCTCCCTCCCTTCCTTCCTTCCTCCTCCTCCCCTCCTCCCTTCCTCCCTCCCTCCCTTCCTTCCTCCCTCCCTTCCTTCCTTCCTTCTTCCTTCCTTCCTCCCTTCCTCCTCCTCCCTTCCTCCCTCCCTCCCTTCCTTCCTCCCTTCTTCCTTCCTTCCTTCTTCCTCCCTCCTCCCTTCCTCCCTCCCTCCCTTCCTTCCTTCCTTCTTCCCTTCCTTCCTTCCTCCCTTCCTTCCTTCCTTCCTTCCTCCTCCTCCTCCTTCTCCCCTCCTCTCCTCCTCCCTTCCTCCCTTCCTTCCTTCCTCCCTTCCTCCCTCCTCCCTTCCTTCCTTCCTTCTCCTCCCTCCCTCTCCCTCCCTCCTTCCTCCTCCCTCCCTTCCTTCCCTCCTTCCTTCTTCTTCCTTCCCTCCCTCCCTCCCCTCCCTTCCTCCCTTCTTCCTTCCTCCCTCCCTCCCTCCTCCCTCCCTCCTCCTTCCTCCCTTCCTTCCTTCCTTCCCTTCCTTCCTTCCCCTTCCTCCCCTCCTCCCTCCCCTCCCTTCCTCCCCTCCCTTCCTCCCCTCCCTTCCTTCCTTCCTTCCCTTCCTCCCTTCCTTCCTTCCTTCCTTCCTCCTCCCCTCCCTCCTTCCTCCCTCCCTTCCTTCCTCCTCCCTCCTCCTTCCTTCCTTCCTCCTCTCCTTCTTCCTCCCTCCCTTCCCTTCCTCCCTTCCTCCCTCCCTCCTTCCTCCCTCCCTCCTTCCTTCCTCCCTTCCTTCCTTCCTTCCTCCCTCCTCCTCCCTTCCTCCCTCCCCTCCCTTCCTTCCTCCCTTCCTCCCTTCCTTCCTTCCTTCCTCCCCTCCCTCCCTCCCCTCCCTTCCTTCCTCCCTCCCCTCCCTCCCCTCCCTTCCTTCCTTCCTTCCTTCCTTCCTCCCTCCCTCCCTCCCTCCCCTCCCTCCCCTCCCTCCTTCCTCCCTCCTTCTTCCTTCTTCCTTCCTCCCCTCCTCCCTCCTTCCTCCTCCCTCCCTTCCTTCCTCCCTCCCTCCCTCCCTCCCTCCTTCCCTTCCTTCCTCCTCCTCCCTCCCTCCTCCCTCCATTCCTTCCTCCTCCCTCCCTCCTTCCTTCCTTCTTCCCTCCAACCACCGTTCGCCAGCCTACCTCATCATAAACACCACTCAAAGTCACCGCCAGACAGACGTTCGCCTGTGATGTAATACCATAAAAGTCATGGGTTTTTTGGGGGTTTGTTTTCGTCGTATTAAATGACTTTCTTCTGGAACCTCCGCCAGACAAGCTGCGTCAGGCTTTAGTTCTCAGTGGTGGCCCGTCTGTATAGCCTGGTGTGGGGGGCACTTTTTTCTCTCTCTCTCTCTCTCTCTCTCTCTCTCTCTCTCTCTCTCTCTTCCTCCTCGTCAAGCAGCAACACAAAGAGATGCCAGGAGAGGAGGAAGAGGAACAGATACTATGGTTGATTGGAGGAGACTTTGTTGGATATTGGTTGGTGTGGTTGACGTGGTTGGTGTGGTTGACGTGGTTGGTGTGGTTGACGTGGTTTTAAATTCTCTCCTTTAAATTCTCTCACCCCTTCTCCCTCCTCCCTTTAGAATTCTCTCACCCCTCCTTTAAAACAGACCTAAAACACCTGTACATTACCTGACCCCCCTCTCTCTCTCTCTCTCTCTCTCTCTCTCTAATAATTAATGGGTCGTTAAAACAATTTCTCGTCCACTTAGGAATTACTATTTAATGAATACGTTCTGAGGCGATGGACAGACAGACAGACAGACAGACAGACAGACAGACAGACAGACAGACATATAGCAGACAGACAGACAGACGAATAGAGCACAGACAGACGGACAGACAGACAGACAGACAGACATATGAGGAGACAGAGATAGATATGGGCACAGACAGACAGACAGACAGACAGACACGCACAGACAGACAGACGCTTGGACACGGAGACAGACAGATAGAGGGCAGAAATGAGCAGACACAGACAGACGCATTAGACACGCAGACGAACATAGACAGACACGCAGACAGACAGACATATAGACACGCAGACAGAGACGAATGGGGACAAGCAGGCAGACATGCTTCACGGACACAGACAGAGAGACAGACATCATAAACACGCGGACAGACAGACATACGAGACAGACACGCACAGACAGACAGACAGACATATAGACACGCAGACAGAGACAGATAGAGAGAGAAATAGACAGACACGCACAGACAGAGACAGAGAGACAGACATATAGACAACAATAGTGTAGTGTACTGGGGTGGGGTGTGGTGGGGTATGGGGTGTGCTGGGGTGTAGTGTCTGCTGGGGTGGGGTGTACTGGGGTGTAGTGTGGGGTGTATTTGTATCTGTTGATATTTGTCATTTTGATTTGACTGATGTAGTGAAACTTGGTGTATGCCTCCTAGGTGTGTGGTGTATGCCTCTAGGTGTGTGTGGGTGTATGCCTCCCTAGGTGTGTGTGTGTGGTGTATGCCTCCCTAGGAGTGTGTGTGTGGGTGTATGCCTCCCTAGGTGTGTGTGAGTGTATGCCTCCCTAGGTGTGTGTGTGGGTGTATGCCTCCCCTAAGTGTGTGTGTGTGGTATGCCTCCCTAAGTGTGTGCGCGTGAGTGAGTGTGTGTGCGCAAGCTTGTTGGGTCGATAACACGCTTTACGCACTGGGTTACCACACACACACACACACACACACAGTAAGCCTCACTCACTACATAATGTACACACAAAACACTGATCTTGTGTGTGTGTGTGTGTGTGTGTGTGTGTGTTTGGGTTAGGGTGCCAGCTTCCCCCTCTCTCTCCCAGCGTGGGTTAAAGGGGTAGCCTAGGCTGACGCTGCTTGATCACGTGATTGCTGACGTCACACCCAGCCAGCCACATTCTAGTGCCTGACCAGACTTGACCTACCTGACTGCCATCTCTTCTGCCTGCCGACTTGCCTGCCTAACCTGACCTGACCACCTCTTCTGCCTGACCTAACCTGACCACCTCTTCTGCCTGACCTGATCTAACCTGACCCTGACCACCTCTTCTGCCTGACCTAACCTGACCTGCCTGACCTGATCACCTTTCTGCCTGACCTAACCTAACCTGACCACCTCTTCTGCCTGACCTAACCTAACCTATTGTGAAGTACGTTGACCTTTATCGAGCCGAAGACCTGACCTGACCTGAACTGCATTATGGTTGTAGTGAACAGGTCAGGTCGAGCCTTTATCAGTACTGGTGTTTTAACAAAGAGAGGAGGAGGAGGAGGGAAGATGGAAGAGGAAGATTAGATGATAAACCTTCTCTCCTCTTCCTTCCTTCCTTCCCATTACCACAACCTATTTTAGTGTTATTAATACCGGGTTGTATAGTAGGTAACGTGTTGTGTGTGAGGGAATGGCTTAGCGTCCTTACCCTACGAGTGGGAGGTGACTGAGGGCCGGGACGCGGGTGTGGCAGGTTGGACTCTTGTCACACAGGGAGGTGAGGCTCTTCAAGGGAGGATTATACTACTCTCCCTTACCTTATTATCTCCCTAAATAATATTGGTAAATTAGTTGTAATTAATAAGGAGTTTATACCCAAGGAGGGTTATTATTATGTAAATTTACGATTGAATTAACGGAGAGAAATAACTCGTGACGTGGTATCTTTGCCTCCGCCATGGGTCGTAGCTCTTCGCTGATTGGTCGTTAATCTGTTGACATTATGACGTCACAGCTGGTGGCTTTAATAAAACTTAATGTAAACAAAAGGTTGAAAATATACAGTTACATTATTAGGGAAATGGTTTACGAATTACAAATAACATACAAGTAACATAAGTGTATATAAATAAGATATATGATAACTAGATGGAGAAGGTCATACTACAGGGCATTTCAACATAGTGACAGTGCAAGGAGTAGTGTTTACTGGGAGTGAATACACTGGTTTATTACAAGTTATTGATAATTTGTTCAATGGTTGGGACTGGACTGTTCTTATAGCGATCAGTTCGTGCTGTATGTGTGTGTGTATGTATGTATGTATGTATGTATGTATGTATGTATGTATGTGTGTGTGTATGTATGTGTATGTATGTGACATTTGTTTGTACTTAACAGGAAAAAATAATTAATTGTTTTGTTTACCTGTCGTAAGTCTCTTGTTTACCTGTCGTTAATCTTTTGTTTACCTGTCATTAGTCTTCTACTCTACCCTACCTTAACGACCCTACCCTAACGACCCTGCAGGTATCGTTAGCGTGGTTAATCATCAGTTGTGGCTAATCTTCAGGTGATGATTTTTTTATTAAGTTAGGTTACGTTAGGTTACGTTATATAGTACACACCCTTTGCGTGTTGTGTTGGTGAGGTGTGGCTGGGTGTTCCTGGAAGTGGGTGTGGCTCGCCTATAGTGGGTGTGTCTGACGTATAGTGGGCGTGGTGTGTGTGTGTATAAGGTCGTGGGCGGGGTGGTTGGAGGTACCGAAGTGGGTGGGTGGGCGGGCAGAGAAGTGGAGGAAGAGTGGAGTGGGTGGGTGGGCGTGGGGAAGAGTGGGTGGGTGGGCGGCTGGGGAAGTGGGTGGTGGGCGGCTGGGAAGAGTGGGCGGGCGGGCGGGCGGGCAGGGGAAGAGTAGGTGGATGGCTGGGGAGAAGTGGGTGGGTGGGTGGGCGGCTGGGGATAGAGTGGGTGGGTGGGTGGGCGGCTGGGGTAGAGTGAGTGGGTGGGTGGGCTGGGGTAAGAGTGGGTGGGTGGGTGGGCGGCTGGGGGAAGAGTGGTGGGTGGGTGGGCGGCTGGGGAAGTGGGTGGGTGGCTGGGGTCATTAGGATGCTGGGGCAGCACAGTCTGTACCACCGGGTATTGATTACTCACTCGGCCACCCTGCCTTGCCGCCCACACCTGACACCTAGCCGCCGCCCACCTCGCCACCCCAGCTGTGCCGCACACACCTGACACCCCTAGCCACCTGACACACTAGCCCACGCCACACTTTCATACACCGCCCACTGACACTAGCCACTGCCCTGACACTACGCCACACACCTGTCACCCTAGCCACGCCGCCCACACACACACACACTCCACCCTAGCCACGCCGCCCACACACCACGCACTAGCCACGCCGCCCACACACCTGACACCTAGCCACGCCGCCCACACACCTGACACCCCTAGCCACGCCGCCCACACACACCTGACACTACAGACAGAACCAGACACAATGTTGCCAACTCTCTCTCTCTCTCTCTCTCTCTCTGAGGTCGTACCCCGTCTGTCTGGCCATGGACGACCCCCCCACCACCACCACCCCCCCTTTAATCTGGGTGATCGTGTATTACTGCCTGTCTCATACTCAGGGTTAAATCATCATACTCAGGGGTTAAATCATCATCTCAGGGGTTTAAGTCATCATACTCAGGGGTTGTCATCATATAAGGGGTTAAGTCATCATACTCAGGGTTAAATCATCATACTCAAGGGGTTAAATCATCATACTCAGGGTTAAGTCATCATACTCAAGGGTTAAGTCATCATACTAAGGGTTAAGTCATCATACTCAAGGGGTTAAGTCATCATACTCAAGGGTTAAATCATCATACTCAGGGTTAAATCATCATACTCAGGGGTTAAATCATCATACTCAAGGGTTAGTCATCTAACCTCAGGGTTGAGTCATCGTTTCTGATCATGGTGGTGGGTGGTGAAAGTGGTGGTAGTAGTAGTGATATTGATGGTGGTAGCGGTGATGGTGGTAGCGGTGATGGTGGTAGCGGTGGTGGTAGTAGTGATGGTGGTAGCAATTGGTGGTAGTAGTGATGGTGGTAGTAGTGATGGTGGTATGTGATGGTGGTAGTTGATGGTGGTAGTAGTGATGGTGGTAGTAGTGATGTTGGTAGCGGTGGTGGTAGTAGTGGTGGTGGTAGTAGTGATGGTGATGGCGGTGATGGTGGTAGTGGTGGTGGTAGTAGTGGTGGTGGTAGCGGTGGTGGTAGTAGTGATGGTGGTAGTAGTGATGGTGGTAGTAGTGATGGTGGTAGTAGTGATGTTGGTAGCGGTGGTGGTGGTATGGTGGTGGTAGTGGTGGTAGTGGTGATGAATTGGTAGTGGTGATGGTGGTAGTAGTGATGTTGGTAGCGGTGGTGGTGATGATGGTGTTGGTGGTAGTAGTGATGGTGGTAGGGTGATGGTGGTAGTGGTGGTGGTGGTAGTAGTGATGGTGGTAGTATGGTGGTGGTAGTAGTGATGGTGGTAGTCGTGATGGTGGTAGTCGTGATGGTGGTAGTAGTGATGGTGGTAGTAGTGATGGTGGTAGTGATGGTGGTAGTAGTGATGGTGGTAGTAATGATGGTGGTAGTAGTGATGGTGGTAGTGGTGATGGTGGTAGTAGTGATGGTGGAAGTAGCGGTGGTGGTAGTAGTGATGGTGGTAGTAGTGATGGTGGAATGGCGGTGGTGGTAGTAGTGATGGTGGTAGTCGTGATGGTGGTAGGTGGTAGTGGCGGTGGCTGTGAAATCTCTATCGATTCTGTCTGTGTAGGAGAACTTGCTGGTGGGTGGGTGGGTGTGGGTGGTTGGGTTGCCGCCCACCCTCTCATTCTCCCAAGCCGCAGTGGGTGGTAAGGTGTGGCGGTAGAAAATGGGGGTGGTGGTGGTGGTTGACCGTCTACCTGGCTGTCTGAAGGGAGGTAGACAGGCACTCTGTGTATCAGAGAGATGCCATTAACACCTGTCTCACCTGACTTATTGCTTGTTATTGGCGCCACCTTCCTCCTCCCTCCCTCCCTTTCCTCCTCCCTACACCTGACTATGGTAATTATGCTCCCCAGGTGTGTCAGGTTGTGATTAGGTTCTTAAATATGATCTTCAGGTGTATAACTACCATCACCACCTACAATCACCACCATCCACCTACCACCATCACCTACCACCTACCACCATCACCACCTACCACCATCACACCTACACCATCACCACCTACCACCATCACCACCTACCACCATCACCACCTACCACCATACCACCTACCCACCATCACCACCTACCATCACCACCTACCACCACCTACCACATCACCACTCACCCATCACCACCTACCACCATCACCACCACCTCACCACCATCACACTACCACACCTTACCACCACACACCACCTACCACCATCATCACCTACCATCATCACCTACCACAACCACCTACCACAACCTACCTACCACCATCTTACCACCATTACCACCACTACCACACACCACCTACCCACCATCTACCTACCTACACCATCACCACCTACCACCATCACCACCTACCACAATCAACACCAACCACCACCACCTACCACACCTACCTACCACCATCACCACCTACCCACCACCACCCTACCCACCACCTACCACCATCACCACCTACCACAATCAACCACCAACCACCACCACCTACCACCATCACCACCTACCACCATTACCACCTACCACCCACCACCTACCACCATCACCACCTACATCCACCACCACACACCTACCACCATCACCACCTACCACCATTCCACCATCACCACCTACCACCATCATCACCAACCACCACCTACCACCATCACCACCTACCACAATCAACCACCAACCACCACCACCTACCACCACTACCACCTACACCACTACCACCTACCACCATCACCACCTACCACCACCACCACCTACCACCACCACCACCTACCACCACCTACCACCATCACCACCTACCACAATCAACCACCACCTTTGCCCTTTAACGCCCGGTCTGTCTTGTGTCTGGCCCACCGGAGAGAGAGAGAGAGAGAGAGAGAGAGAGAGAGAGAGAGAGAGAGAGAGAGAGAGGTAGTGTTGGTGAAAAGTTGTAAGGAGGGAGGGGAGGAGAAACAGCGCACACACACACGCACGCGCACGCGCACACACACACACACACACACACACACACACACACACACACACACACACACACACAGCATCAAAGAACACAACAACTTGTCTTTAATAAACAGTAAACAGGTAAGCAGTACCGGCGGGTGTAGACGGGTCGTACCGGCTGGTGTAGGCGGGTCGTACCGGCGGGTGTAGACGGTCGTACCGGCTGGTGTAGACGGTCGTACCGGCGGGTGTAGACGGTCGTACCGGCGGGTGTAGAGGGTCGTACCGGCTGGTTTAGACGGGTCGTACCGGCGGGTCGTACCGGCGGGTCGTACCGGCGGGTGTAGGCGGGTCGTACCGGCGGGTGTAGACGGTCGCGGGCGGGTGTAGGCGGTCGTACCGGCGGGTGTAGGCGGGTCGTACCGGCTGGTGTAGACGGGTCGTACCGGCTGGTGTAGGCGGTCGTACCGGCGGGTGTAGACGGTCGTACCGGCGGGTGTAGACGGGTCGTACCGGTGGGTGTAGACGGGTCGTACCGGCGGGTGTAGGCGGGTCGTACCGGCGGGTGTAGGCGGGTCGTACCGGCTGGTGTAGACGGGTCGTACCGGCGGTGTAGACGGTCGTACCGGCGGATGTAGACGGGTCGTACCGGCGGGTGTAGACGGTCGTACCGGCGGGTGTAGACGGGCCGTACCGGCGGGTGTAGACGGGTCGTACCGGCGGGTGTAGACGGGTCGTACCGGCGGGTGTAGACGAGTCGTACCGGCGGTGTAGACGGGTCGTACCGGCTGGTGTAGGCGGGTCGTACCGGCTGGTGTAGACCTGTACCGGCGGGTGTAGACGGTCGTACCGGCGGGTGTAGACGAGTCGTACCGGCGGGTGTAGACGAGTCGTACCGGCGGGTAGACGGGTCCTGGGTGTAGACGGGTCCTGGGTGTAGCTATACAAGGGTGAGTGTTGCATGATAAGTTGGGTGTAGTGGACGGCTGAAGAGGAATGTATCATGGATGCAGGCTGGGTGTAGGGAGGATGCAGGCTGGGTGCTGGCTGGGTGTAGGCAGGGTGTAGGCTGGGTGTGGGGAGAATGGTGTAGGGAGGATGCAGGCTGGTGCTGGCTGGGTGTAGGCAGGGTGTAGGGAGAATGCAGGCAGGGTGCAGGCTGGGTGTAGGCAGGGTGTAGGGAGAATGCAGGCAGGGTGTAGGCAGGCTGGGCACACAGCTTTAACTGGGACACAGCCAGCCAGTGCCACGCATCTTACTGTAGATTAAAGGAATGTTCTGTAGCCTGCAGTGCCACCTTTAGCCTGCAGTGCTGCCTGCAGTGCCACCTGTAGCCTGCAGCCACCTTTAGCCTGCTGCCTGCAGTGCCACCTGTAACCTGCAGTGCCACCTGTAGCCTGCAGTGCCACCTGTAGCCTGCAGTGCCTCCAGCCTGCAGTGCCACCTGTAGCCTGCAGTGCCACCTGTAGCCTGCAGTGCCACCTGTAGCCTGCAGTGCCACCTAGCCTGCAGTGCCACCTGTAACCTGCAGTGCCACCTGTAACCTGCAGTGCCACCTGTAACCTGCAGTGCCACCTGTAACCTGCAGTGTCACCTGTAACCTGCAGTGCCACCTGTAGCCTGCAGTGCCACCTGTAACCTGCAGTGCCACCTGTAACCTGCAGTGCCACCTGTAACCTGCAGTGCCACCTGTAGCCTGCAGTGCTACCTGTAACCTGCAGTGTCTCCTGTAACCTGCAGTGCCACCTGTAACCTGCAGTGCCACCTGTAACCTGTAGTGGTGGTGTAGAGAAGGAGAAACGTAGACCCGCACAGAGGGTGTATGTATGTATGTGTGTACAGTATGTGTGTATGTATGTGTACAGTATGTGTGTATATGTATGTATGAGAGAGAGAAGGGAGGAAGAAAGAGAGGAGGGAGAGGAGGGAGGGGAAGTTGGGGAGGGAGGGAAGGAGAAGAGGGAGAGAAACAGCATCACCGTCACCTCACTTGTCTGGAAAGGTTGAATGTCGACACCAGGTGAAGGGAGGGAGGATGGCACCCCCTCCCCCAGCTTGGCACTGATGCTGGAAGGTCAAGGGGCAGCACCAGGTCACCTAAAGATGGCACATACTCTCTCTCTGGTCTTGTCTGTCTGTCTGTGTCTCTCTGTCTGTCTCTCTGTCTGTCTGTCTGTCTGTCCATTCGTTTAGTTAACTGTATCTTCTGGAGTGTGTGTGTGTATAGTTAAGGTCACACACACACACACACACACACACACTAACTATATTTAACCTAACATGACCTAATTTGACCTGACCTGACCTGAACACTTTGGATTGGTAGACGTAAGTTAATTGTAGGTTAGGTTAGGTTGGGTTTGGTTAGGTTGAGCTAGGGTGGGAGGTTAGGTAGGTTAGGTGAGGTTGGGTTACTGTCAGGTGAGGTTGGGTTAGGGTTAGGTTACGTCAGGTGAGGTGAGGTTGTGTTGGGTTAGGTGAGGTTGGGTTACGTCAGGTGAGGTTGGGTTAGGGTTAGGTGAGGTGAGGTTGGGTTCCGTTAGGTGAGGGGTGAGGTTGGGTTAGGTCAGGTGAGCCATATCTCCCTTTAACCTTCATGAGTAATGCCCGGGGTGTGGACCTTCACAGCTCTCGGTGTTGACCTGACTCTCAGAGTGTAAACATGGTTCATTAAACGACGGGTGAGTGGGTGGAGGAGGAAGGCACTTGAGGGTGGAGGAGGAGGAGGAGAAGGCACTTGAGGGTGGGAGGAGGAGGAGGAAGGCACTTGAGGTGGAGGAGGAAGGCACTTGAGGGTGGAGGAGGAAGGCACTTGAGGGTGGAGGAGGAGGCACTTGAGGGTGGAGGAGGAGGAAGAGGCACTGAGGGTGGAGGAGGAGGGGAGAGGGTGGAGGAGGAGGAGGAAGGCACTGGAGGGTGGAGGAGGAGGAGGAGGAGGAGGAAGGCACTTGAGGGTGGGAGGAGGAGGAGGAGGAGGAGGAGGAAGGCACTTGAGGGTGGAGGAGGAGGAGGAGGAAGGACTTGAGGGTGGAGGAGGAGAGGAAGGCACTGAGGGTGGAGGAGGAGGAGGAGGAGGAGGAGGAGGAAGGCACTTGAGGGTGGAGGAGGAGGAGGAGGAAGGCACTTGAGGGTGGAGGAGGAGGAGGAGGAAGGCACTTGAGGGTGGAGAGAGAGAGAGAGCCCCAGCCCGCCCGCTAAGAGAAGGGTGGTGGTGGGTGTCTCAAACTACTGTACTGCTGGTGGTGAGAGACAGACGGTAGATAGCTTGTCTGTGTGTGTAAGTAAATAACTACAGGTTTATGGTCTAATCCTTCAAAAAAGTTATGTATGTATGTATGTTAACAGGAGACCGGAAGTGAAACAGGGTTATCACACATACGTACACACACACACACACACACACATACACACACACTGACTACTTAAAAGTCTATAATAATTATTTTCTTAATATAAATACTAAGTAATGATCGTGTTTAGAAACTTACTTTATGGTCCAGCCGACTGATTGTGGTTGTGTTTTCCCGCCAAATTGTTGTTTATTGTTGATTCAGGTAGAGTTTTCCCGCCAAATTGTTGTTTATTGTTGATTCAGGTAGAGTTTTCCCGCCAAATTGTTGTTTATTGTTGATTCAGGTAGAGTTTTCCCGCCAAATTGTTGTTTATTGTTGATTCAGGTAGAGTTTTCCCGCCAAATTGTTGTTTATTGTTGATTCAGGTAGAGTTTTCCCGCCAAATTGTTGTTTATTGTTGATTCAGGTAGAGTTTTCCGCCAAATTGTTGTTTATTGTTGATTCAGGTAGAGTTTTCCCATGAAATTGTTGTTTATTGTTGATTCAGGTAGAGTTTTCCCGCCAAATTGTTGTTTATTGTTAATTCAGGTAGAGTTTTCCCGCCAAATTGTTGTTTATTGTTGATTCAGGTAGAGTTTCCCCGCCAATTTTACGCTCTCTGTTGTCACGTATTTTGCTAGTTCTATATTTGGCGACGTTTCCTATTATCTGTTTTCCATCACTGCTGTTTCATGTAAATTGCTGCATCTCGCCTTTATTTTTATTTTATTTATATCTTTCCCTTTACGCTTGAGTCAGTTTTATCATCGATTTTATTTTTCCGCGTTTGGATTCTGTAATTTTATTCACTTTCCCGCGCTTTTTTCCGCTTTTTTATATTTTCCGCGCTTTTTAAACACAAGTCAACCATATTTTCCCGCGCTTTTTAAACATAAGTCAACCATATTTTCCCGCGCTTTTTAAACACAAGTCAACCATATTTTCCCGCGCTTTTAAACATAAGTCAACCATATTTTCCCGCGCTTTTTAAACATAAGTCAACCATATTTTCCCGCGCTTTTAAACATAAGTCAACCATATTTTCCCGCGCTTTTTAAACACAGGTCAACCATATTTTCGCGCTTTTAAACATAAGTCAACCATATTTTACGCGCTTTTAAACACAGATCAACCATATTTTCCCGCGCTTTTTAAACATAAGTCAACCATATTTTCCCGCGCTTTTTAAACACAAGTCAACCATATTTTCCCGCGCTTCCGACATTTTTATTGTGGCGCCAGTTTCATGGACAGTGTTATTCCTAGTGAGTGGTGGTGGTGGCGGCGTGAGTCCGGGAGATTTGTCATTTACTGCGCCTCTCACGCCATCACCTCGTTAATCTCGTGGGAAAAATTGAACCTTCCAAACTTAACCTAAATCGATCTAATTATCGACCTGACCTGACTTGACCTTACCTTACAACACTGACCTTTACAGACCTCTTTATGTGTAAGTATGTGAGTGGTGTGTGTGTGTGTGTGTGTGTGTGTGTGTGTGTGTGTGTGTGTACGTACGTGTGTGTGTGTGTGTGTCCCCTCAGAAGCACAGTTTGGGTCTTGAATAAACCCTAAATTTAAAAATAACCTTGGCTCGTGTCGGTCTAGCCTCTGCTTGGCTCGGCTCGGCTTGGCTCGGCTCGGGTAGGCTCGGCTCGGCTTGGCTTGGATCAGCTCGGCTCGGCACACATTGTTCTGGGCATCTGATATTGTGTCCAGATATTGAGTGTCCTGTAGGAGGGGGGGGCAGAAGGGTGATGAAGGGGCTAAGGAGAGGGATAGGGAGGTTCCAGTCTTAGTGAAGTAGGGGGTTCCAGCTCTTAGCGTTATATAAAGAGTTGAGAGTTGGTACTGGTGTGTGTGTGTGTGTGTGTCAGCATACGCAGAAGTTTTATAATTCTCCTCTCTCTCTCGCACTAAGCTGTGTGTGTTGATATCGTCACGTGACTTACCTCGATGACTCATACCATCCGAAGGTGGTTGTCAAGTAAACAATAACACAATAATAACACAGCAATAACAACACATTAAATAACAATAACAACGACAATAACAGCAATAACAAGAATAACCATTAATTAACAATAACGACAATAACAAGAATAACAAAATTGAATAACAATAACAACGACAATAACAGCAATAAAGAATAACAACACATTAAATAACAATAACAACGACAATAACGACAATAACAAGAATAACAACACATTAAATAACAATAACAACGACAATAACAGCAATAACAAGAATAACAACACATTAAATAACAATAACAACGAAAATAACGACAATAACGACAACAGGAATAACAACACATTAAATAACAATAACAACGACAATAACAGCAATAACAAGAATAACAACACATTAAATAACAATAACAACGACAATAACGACAATAACGACAATAACAAGAATAACAACACATTAAATAACAATAACAACGACAATAACAAGAATAACAACACATTAAATAACAATAACAACGACAATAACAAGAATAACAACACCAGGAAGGAATGAAGGGCTGAAAGAAGAGAGATTTTGAATGAAGATAGAATGAGTAGGGGAGATGGGAGAGGAGGAAGAAGGAAGAGGGAGGAGGAGGAGGAGGAAGAAGAAGAAGAAGAGATGGAGGAGGAGGAGGAGGAAGAGGAGGGAGGAAGAAGAGGAAGAAGGGAGAAGAGGAGGAAGAAAGAAGATGGAGGAGGGAGGAGGCAGAGGAGGTAGAAGGAGGTAGAGTAAAAGAAGAATTTGGACGGAGTAGACTTGAGTGCTGCGGGTGGTGATTACAACCAGCAAGGCGTATCTCCACCTCTCCCTCCCCTCTCACCTCACCTCTCCTTTCACCTCACCCCTCACCTCTCACCTCCCTCTTCCTCTCACCCCCCTCCCCTCCCTCTCACCCCCTCCCCCTCCCCTCACCTCTCCCCTCATCCTTCCCCCCTCCACCTCTCCCCTCCCTCACCTCTCACCTCTCCCCTCACCTCTCCCCTCACCTCCCCTCTCCCCTCACCCCCTCACCCCTCCTCACCTCTCCCACCCACCCCTCCCCACCCCTCCCCTCACCTCCCCCTCTCCCCCCCTCACCTCTCCCCTCACCTCTCACCCCTCCCACCCCTCCCCTCCTCACCCCCTACCCCTCCCTCTCCCCCCTCCACCCCTCCCCTCCCCTCTCACCCCACCTCCCATCACCCCTCTCTCCACCCCTCCCCTCACCCTTCCCCCCTCACCCTTCCCTCCTCACCCCACCTCTCACCTCACCTTCCCCTCACCCTTCTCACCTCCCCTCACCCTCCTCCTCACCTTCCCCCTCCCTCACCCCTCACCTCCCCACCCCCTCCCCTCCCCCCTCCCTCCCCTCCCCACCCTCCACCCTTCCCCTCCCCACCCCTCCCTGGGCGTACATGTGGGTTGAAATCATAGGAACATACGCATTAATTAATCAATCCATCATTACCCAGCGTATAAGGGCGTAAGGGGAAGTAGTTCAAGACTTAGGCTCTTCACTTAGACCAAGGTTACGTTGCCATGGTTACGGTTAAGACCAACAACAACATTGGTAATGGTAATAACAATAATAACAACAATGATAATAATAACAATAATAATAACAATGATAATAACGAAAATAATAACAATAATAATATTAATAATAATAATAATAACAATAATAACAACAATAATAATAACAACAATGATAATAACGACAATAATAACAATAATAACAAAGTGATCCATTTTAAGGAGTTGAGAGGAGGAACATTACTGTACTAACTCAGATCACTACAGGAGAACCATAGTACCTGTATAACCAGTTAGACATATAGTAGGTGTAGGTATGGGTGTACTGTAGGTGTACTGTAGGTATGGGTGGGTGTAGGTATGGGTGTACTGTAGGTATGGGTGTACTGTAGGTGTGGGTGTACTGTGGGTATGGTGTACTGTAGGTATGGGTGTACTGTGGGTATGGGTGTACTGTATGGGTGTGCTGTGGATATGGGTGTACTGTGATAGGGTGTGCTGTGGGTATAGTGTGCTGTAGGGTGTGCTGTAGGGTATGGGTGACTGTAGGTATGGGTGGGTGTGGTGTGGGTGTACTGTAGGTGTGCTGTGGGTATGGGTGTGCTGTGGGTGTGGGTGTGCATGTGTGTACTGTGGTATGGGTGGGTGTGGGTATGGGTGTGCTGTGGGTGTGGGTGTACTGTGGGTATGGGTTGTGCTGTGGAACAGGTGTGCTGTGGGTATGGGTGTGCTGTGGTGTGTGGGTGTACTGGTATGTGTGCTGGGGTGTGGGTGTACTGTAGTATGGGTGTGCTGTAGGTATGGGTGTACTGTAGTGTGGGTGTGCTGTGGGTGTGGGTGTACTGTAGTATGGGTGTACTGTAGGTATGGGTGTACTGTGGGTATGGGTGTGCTGGAGGTATGGGTGTGCTGTGGGTGTGGGTGTACTGTGGATATGGGTGTACTGTGGGTGTGGGTGTACTGTGGGTGTGCTGTGGTATGGGTGTGCTGTGGGTATGGGTGTGGGTGTGGGTATGGGTGTGCTGTGGGTGTGCACTGTAGGTATGGGTGTGCTGTGGGTATGGGTGTACTGTGGGTATGGGTGTGCTGTGGGTGCTGTGGGTATGGGTGTGCTGTGGGTATGGGTGTGGTGTGGGTGTGCTGTGGGTATGGGTGTGCTGTGGGTGTGGTGTGCTGTGGGTATGGGTGTGCACTGAGGTATGGGTGTACTGTAGGTGTGGGTGTACTGTGGATATGGGTGTGCTGTAGGTATGGGTGTACTGCAGGTATGGGTGTACTGCAGGTATGGGTGTGTACTGCAGGTATGGGTGTACTGTGGTATGTGGGTGGGTGTGGGTATGGGTGTGCTGTGGGTGTGTGTAGGTATGGTGTACTGTGGGTATGGGTGGGTGTGGGTATGGGTGTACTGTGGGTATGGCGTGTGGGTATGGGTGTGCTGTGGGTAGCGTGTGGTGGGTGGGTGTGGGTATGGTGTGCTGTAGGGTATGGGTGGGTGTGGTGTGGGTGCTGTAGGTATGGGTGTACTGTAGGTATGGCGTGTGGTGTGGGTGTGCTGTGTGGGTGTGCTGTAGGTATGGGTATTACTGTAGGTAGGGTGTACTGTGGGTAGGGGACTGGAGGTATGGGTGTGCTGTTGTGGGTGTGATGTAGATGTGGTGTGCTGTGGAGTATGGGTGTACTGTGGTATGGGTGTGCTGCAGGTATGGTGTACTGTGAGTATGGGTGTGCTGGTATGGGTGTACTGTGGTGTGGGTGTACTGTAGTGTGGGTGTGTGGGTATGGGTGTGCTGCAGGTATGGGTGTGCTGTGTGGGTGTGTGTACTGTGGGTATGGGTGTACTGTAGGTATGGGTGTACTGTAGGTGTGGGTGTACTGTGAATGTGGGTGCTGTGGTGTGGGTGTGCTGCAGGTGTGGGTGACTGCAGGTATGGGTGTACTGCAGGTATGGGTGTACTGCAGGTATGGGTGTGCTGTGGTATGGGTGTGCTGTAGGTATGGGTGTACTGTAGGTGTGGGTGTACTGTGGGTGTGGTGTGCTGTAGGTATGGTGTGCTGTGGGTATGGGTGTGCTGTGGGTGTGTGCTGTGGGTGTGGGTGTGCTGTGGGTGTGGGTGTGCTGTGGGTATGCGTTGTACTGTGGTGTGGGTGTGCTGGTGTGGGTGTGCTGTGGGTATGGGTGCTGTAGGTATGGTGTGCCTGTGAGTATGGGTGTACTGTGGTATGGGTGTGCTGCAGGTATGGGTGTGCTGTGGTATGGGTGTACTGTGGAGGTGTGGGTGTACTGTAGGTGTGGGTGTACTGTGGTGTGGGTGTGCTGTAGGTATGGGTGTACTGTGGTATGGGTGTACTGTATATGGGTGTACTGAGTATGGGTGTACTGTGGTATGGGTGTGCATGGGTGTGGGTGTACTGTGGGTGTGGGTGTACTGTGGGTGTGGGTTGTGCTGTGGTGTGGGTGTACTGTAGATGTGGGTGTACTGTAGGTGTGTGGGTGTACTGTGGGTGTGGGTGTACTGTGGGTGTGGGTGTACTGTGGTGTGGGTGTGCTGTGGGTGTGGGTGTACTGTGGGTGTGGGTGTGCATGAATATGGGTGTACTGTAGGTGTGGGTGTACTGCAGGTGTGGGTGTGCCTGCAGGTGTGGGTGTACTGCAGGTATGGGTGTACTGTGAGGTATGGGTGTACTGTGGTGTGGGTGTGCTGTAGGTGTGGGTGTACTGCAGGTGTGGGTGTACTGTAGGTGTGGGTGTGCTGTGGGTGTGTGGGTGTGCCTGTGGTATGGGTGTGCTGGGTATGGGTGTGCACTGTAGGTATGGGTGTACTGCAGGTATGGTGTCTGCAGGTATGGGTGTACTGTAGGTATGGGTGTACTATGAGTATGGGTGTACTGTAGGTATGGTTGTACTATGGTATGGGTGTACTGTAGGTATGGGTGTACTGTGGTATGGGTGTACTGTAGGTATGTGTACTGCAAGTGTGGGTGTACACTGTGGTGTGGGTGTGCTGTAGGTATGGGTGTACTGTAGGTAGGGTGTGCTGGAGTGTGGTTTACTGCAGGTAGGGGTTGTGCTGTAGGTATGGGTGTATGGTATGGGTGTGCTGTGGTGTGGGTGACTGTGGTATGGGTGTGCTATGGTGGTGCCTGTAGGTATGGGTGTACTGTAGGTATGGGTGTGCTGCAGGTGTGGGTGTACTGTAGGTGTGGGTGTGCTGTAGGTATGGGTGCTGTGGGTATGGGTGCAGGTATGGGTGTACTGTAGGTATGGGTGTATGTGTAGGTATGGGTGTACTGCATTGATGTACTGTAGGTGTGGGTGTACTGTAGGTATGGGTGTACTGGTATGGGTACTGTAGGTATGGGTGTACTGTAGGTATGGGTGTAGGTATGGGTGTACTGTATGTGGGTGTGCTGTGAGTATGGGTGTGCTGCAGGTATGGGTGTGCACAGGTGTGGGTGTGTGGGTATGGGGTGTACTGTGGGTATGGGTGTGCCTGTGGTATGGGTGTGCTGTGGGTGTGGGTGTGCAGGTGTGGGTGTGCTGTGGGTGTGGGTGCTGCAGGTATGGGTGTACTGCAGGTATGGGTGTACTGTGGTATGGGTGTACTGTAGGTATGGGTGTACTGTGAGGTATGGGTGTACTGTGGTATGGGTGTGCCTGTGTGGTGTGCTGTGGGTGTGGGTGTACTGTAGGTGTGGGTGTACTGCAGGTATGGGTGTACTGTAGGTATGGGTGTACTGTAGGTATGGGTGTGCTGCAGGTATGGGTGTACTGTAGGTGATGGTGTGCTGTAGGTATGGGTGTACTGCAGGTATGGGTGTGTGGGGTATGGGTGTACTGCAGGTATGGGTGTACTGTGGTGGGTGTGTACTGTGGGGTATGGGTGTACTGCAGGTATGGGTGTGCTGTAGGTATGGGTGTACTGTAGGTATGGGTGTACTGTGGTATGGGTGTGCTGTATGGGTGTGTGCAGTATGGTGGGTGTAGTGGGTGTACTGCAGGTATGGTGTACTGCAGGTATTGTACTGTAGGTATGGGTGTACTGTAGGTATGTGTGCAGTGTGATGGTATGGTGTACTGTGGGTATGGGTGTACTGTAGTGTGGGGTGTTATGCTGTAGGTATGGGTGTACTGTGGGTAGGGGTGTACTGTGGGTGGGGGTGTGCTGTGGGTATGGGTGTACTGTGGTGTGGGTGTGCTGTAGGTATGGGTGTGCTGTAGGTAGGGGGTGTGCTGTGGGTATGGGTGTACTGCAGGTATGGGTGTACTGTAGGTATGGGTGTACTGTGGTATGGGTGTGCTGTAGGTATGGGTGTACTGCAGGTATGGGTGTACTGTAGGGTATGGGTGTGGCTGAAGTCTTTATCCTCTCTCTCTGTACTTGGTAGTATTGATTGTTACCACCGTCACCACAGAGAACAGCCCCCATGGCCCTCTGCTGTACCCAAACCTGTCTGTCTCTGCTGTGTCTGGCTAGTGAGAATGTCTGCTGTCTGTCTGTCTGTCTGCTGAGTCTGTTGTTGTTAAGGCCGCTGCTGTTTCTTCATCACAACCACTACTACCACCATTACCCTCAACCACCATTCACAACCACTACCACCACCACTACCCTCAACCACCATTCACAACCACTACTACCACTACCTCAACCACCATTCACAACCACTCCACCACTACCTCAACCACCATTCACAACCACCACCACTACCTCAACCACTTCACACACACCACCACTACCCTCAACCACCATTCACAACCACCACCACTACCTACCCTCAACCACCATTCACAACCACCACCCTACCTCAACACCATTCACAACCACCACTACCTCAACCACCATTCACAACACCACCACTACCTCAACCACCATTCACCTACCACCTACCCTCAACCACCATTCACAACCACCACTACTACCCTCAACCACCATTCTACACTACCCTCAACCACCATTCACAACCACTACCACTACCCTCAGCCATTCACAACCACTACCACTACCCTCAACCACCATTCCCACAACCACCACCACTACCTCAACCACCATTCACTACTTCTCAACCCATTCACAACCCTCACCACTACCCTCAACCACCATTCACACCACTACCCTCAACCACCATTCTACCACTACCTCTCACACACATTCACCACCACTACCTCCAACCACCATTCTACTACCACTACCCTCAACCACCATTCACAAACTACCACTACCCTCAACCACCATTCACAACCACTACCCTCAACCACCATTCACTCCCACTACTATCAACACCATTCACAATACACCACTACCCTCAACACCATTCATACTACCCTCAACACCATTCACAAACTACCACCACCACTACCCTCAACCACCATTCACAACCACAACCACTACCCTCAAACCATTCACAACCACTACCACCACTACCCTCAACCACCATTCACAACCTACCTACCTCAACCATTCACAACCACTACCACTACTACCCTCAACCACCATTCACCACTACCACCACCACTACCCTCAACCACCATTCAAACCACTACCACTACCTCAACCACCATTCTGCCACTACCCCTCAACCACCATTCACAACCACTACCACCACCCTACCCTCAACCACCATTCACAACCACTACACTACCCTCAACCACCATTCACACACTACCCTACCCTCAACCACCATCACACCACCACCACCACCCTCAACCACCATTCACACCACTACCACTACCCTCAACCACCATTCACAACCACTACCACCACTACCCCTCAACCACCATTCACAACCACTACACCACTACCCTCAACCACCATTCACAAGCCTAATTAAACTAAGGCAATGGTCACTTGACACTTAAAACCTTGTACCAACCAAGTGCCACGCCCCCCCTCTCTCTCTCTCTCTCTCTCTCTCTCTCTCTCCCTCTCTCTCTCCCCTCCCTCCCTCCCTCCCTCCCTCCCTCCCTCTCTCTCTCTCTCTCTCTCTCTCTCTCTCTCCTCTCTCTCTCTCTCTCTCTCTCTCAGCAGGTCCCCGCCGCGTCATGGCACTGCCTGGCACTGTGGTGGCCATCATGCCTTAGTCCCCGCCCACTTCATGACGTCAGGCACTAACCACACCCCCTTCCTCCTCCTCTTCCTCCTCCTCCTCCCCTGCCCCTCCTCCTCTTCCTCCTCCTCCTCCCCTCCTCCTCCTCTTGTCTGCCAGTCATAAGTCTTTGCAATTATCTTCTGACTTAGTGACATTCAGATGGTTGTCTGCCGGAGGATGGTGGTTGTCTGCCGGAGGAGGATGGTGGTTGTCTGCCGGAGGATGGTGGTGGTTGTCTGCCGGAGGATGGTGGTGGTTGTCTGCCGGAGGATGGTGGTGTTGTCTGCCGGAGGATGGTGGTGGTTGTCTGCCGGAGGATGGTGGTGGTCGTCTGCCGGAGGATGGTGGTGGTTGTCTGCCGGAGGATGGTGGTGGTTGTCTGCGGGAGGATGGTGGTGGTTGTCTGCGGAGGATGGTGGTGGTTGTCTGCGGTGGATGGTGGTGGTTGTCTGCCGGTGGATGGTGGTGGTTGTCTGCCGGAGGATGGTGTGGTTGTCTGCCGGAGGATGGTGGTGGTTGTCTGCCGGAGGATGGTGGTGGTCATCTGCCGGAGGATGGTGGTGGTTGTCTGCCGGAGGATGGTGGTGGTTGTCTGCCGGAGGATGGTGGTGGTTGTCTGCCGGAGGATGGTGGTGGTTGTCTGCCGGTGGATGGTGGTTGTCTGCCGGAGGATGGTGGTGGTTGTCTGCGGAGGATGGTGGTGGTTGTCTGCCGGAGGATGGTGGTGGTTGTCTGCCGGAGGATGGTGGTGGTTGTCTGCCGGGAGGATGGTGGTGGTTGTCTGCCGGAGGATGGTGGTGGTTGTCTGGTGATGGTGGTTGTCTGCCGGAGGATGGTGGTGGTTGTCTGCCGGTGGATGGTTGTCTGCCGGAGGATGGTGGTGGTTGTCTGCCGGAGGATGGTGGTGGTTGTCTGCGGAGGATGGTGGTGGTTGTCTGCCGGAGGATGGTGGTGGTTGTCTGCCGGAGGATGGTGGTGGTTGTCTGCGGAGGATGGTGGTGGTTGTCTGCGGAGGATGGTGGTGGTTGTCTGCGGAGGATGGTGGTGGTTGTCTGCGGAGGATGGTGGTGGTTGTCTGCGGAGGATGGTGGTGGTGGTCGTCTGCGGAGGATGGTGGTGGTGGTCGTCTGCCGGAGGATGGTGGTGGTTGTCTGCGGAGGATGGTGGTGGTTGTCTGCGGTGGTTGGTGGTGGTGGTTGTCTGCCGGAGGATGGTGGTGGTGGTTGTCTGCCGGAGGATGGTGGTGGTTGTCTGCGGATGGTGGTGGTTGTCTGCGGAGGATGGTGGTGGTTGTCTGCGGAGGATGGTGGTGGTGGTCTGCGGAGGATGGTGGTGGTTGTCTGCCGGAGGATGGTGGTGGTTGTCTGCCGGTGGATGGTGGTTGTCTGCCGGAGGATGGTGGTGGTTGTCTGCCGGAGATGGTGGTGGTTGTCTGCCGGAGGATGGTGGTGGTTGTCTGCGGTGGATGGTGGTTGTCTGCCGGAGGATGGTGGTGGTTGTCTGCCGGAGGATGGTGGTGGTTGTCTGCCGGAGGATGGTGGTGGTGTCTGCGGAGGATGGTGGTGGTCGTCTGCGGAGGATGGTGGTGGTCGTCTGCGGAGGATGATGGTGGTGGTCGTCTGCGGGAGGATGGTGGTGGTGGTCGTCTGCGGAGGATGGTGGTGGTTGTCTGCGGTGGATGGTGGTGGTGGTTGTCTGCGGTGGATGGTGGTGGTGGTTGTCTGCGGTGGATGGTGGTGGTGGTTGTCTGCGGAGGATGGTGGTGGTGGTTGTCTGCGGAGGATGGTGGTGGTGGTTGTCTCGGAGGATGGTGGTGGTGGTTGTCTGCCGGAGGATGATGGTGGTGGTCGTCTGCCGGAGGATGGTGGTGGTGGTTGTCTGCGGAGGATGGTGGTGGTTGTCTGCGGAGGATGGTGGTGGTGGCCGTCTGCGGAGGATGGTGTGGTGGCGCTCTGCGGTGGATGGTGGTGGTTGTCTGCGGAGGATGGTGGTGGTGGTTGTCTGCCGGAGGATGGTGGTGGTGGCCGTCTGCGGAGGATGGTGGTGGTGGCCGTCTGCGGAGGATGGTGGTGGTGGCCGTCTGCCGGAGGATGGTGGTGGTGGCCGTCTGCGGAGGATGGTGGTGGTGGCCGTCTGCCGGAGGATGGTGGTGGTGGCCGTCTGCCGGAGGATGGTGGTGGTGGCCGTCTGCCGGAGATGGAGGTGGTGGCCGTCTGCGGAGGATGGAGGTGGTGGCCGTCTGCGGAGGATGGCGGTGGTGGCCGTCTGCGGAGGATGGCGGTGGTGGCTCTGCCGGAGGATGGCGGTGGTGGCCGTCTGCGGAGGATGGCGTGCGTCTGCGGAGGATGGCGGTGGTGGCCGTCTGCCGGAGGATGGCGGTGGTGGCCGTCTGCCGGAGGATGGCGGTGGTGGCCGTCGGAGGATGGCGGTGGTGGCCGCCTGCGGAGGATGGCGGTGGTAGCCGTCTGCCGGAGGATGGCGGCCGTCTGCCGGAGGATGGCGGTGGTGGCCGTCTGCCGGAGGATGGCGGTGGTGGCCGTCTGCCGGAGGATGGCGGTGGTGGCCGTCTGCCGGAGGATGGCGGTGGTGGCCGTCTGCGGAGGATGGCGGTGGTGGCCGTCTGCGGAGGATGGCGGTGGTGGCCGTCTGCCGGAGGATGGCGGTGGTGGCCGTCTGCCGGAGGATGGCGGTGGTGGCCGTCTGCCGGAGGATGGCGGTGGTGGCCGTCTGCGGAGGATGGTGGTGGTGGTGGTTGTCTGCGGAGGATGGTGGTGGTGGTGGCTGTCTGCGGAGGTGGTGGTGGTGGCTGTCTGCGGAGGATGGTGGTGGTGGTGGCTGTCTGCGGAGGATGGCGGTGGTGGTGGCGTCTGCGGAGGATGGCGGTGGTGGTGGCTGTCTGCCGGAGGATGGCGGTGGTGGTGGCTGTCTGCGGAGGATGGCGGTGGTGGTGGCTGTCTGCGGAGGATGGCGGTGGTGGTGGCGCTGTCTGCGGAGGATGGCGGTGGTGGTGGCTGTCTGCCGGAGGATGGTGGTGGTGGCCGTCTGCCGGAGGATGGTGGTGGTGGTGGCTGTCTGCCGGAGGATGGTGGTGGTGGTGGCTGTCTGCGGAGGATGGTGGTGGTGGTGGCTGTCTGCCGGAGGATGGTGTGGTGGTGGTGGCTGCGGAGGATGGTGGTGGTGGCCGTCTGCCGGAGGATGGTGGTGGTGGTGGCTGTCTGCGGAGGATGGTGGTGGTGGTGGCTGTCTGCGGAGGATGGTGGTGGTGGTGGCTGTCTGCGGAGGATGGTGGTGGTGGCCGTCTGCGGAGGATGGTGGTGGTGGTGGCTGTCTGCGGAGGATGGTGGTGGTGGCCGTCTGCGGAGGATGGTGGTGGTGTGGTGGCTGTCTGCGGAGGATGGTGGTGGTGGTGGCTGTCTGCGGAGGATGGTGGTGGTGGTGGCTGTCTGCGGAGGATGGTGGTGGTGGTGGCTGTCTGCCGGAGGATGGTGGTGGTGGTGGCTGTCTGCGGAGGATGGTGGTGGTGGCCTCTGCGGAGGATGGTGGTGGTGGTGGCTGTCTGCGGAGGATGGTGGTGGTGGCCGTCTGCGGAGGATGGTGGTGGTGGTGGCTGTCTGCGGAGGATGGTGGTGGCTGTCTGCGGAGGATGGTGGTGGTGGTGGCTGTCTGCGGAGGATGGTGATGGTGGTGGCTGTCTGCGGAGGATGGTGGTGGTGGTGGCTGTCTGCGGGAGGATGGTGGTGGTGGTGGCTGTCTGCGGAGGATGGTGGTGGTGGTGGCTGTCTGCCGGAGGATGGTGGTGGTGGTGGCTGTGCCGGAGGATGGTGGCGGTGGTGGCTGTCTGCGGAGGATGGTGGCGGTGGTGGCTGTCTGCGGAGGATGGTGGTGGTGGCTGTCTGCGGAGGATGGTGGTGGTGGCCGTCTGCGGAGGATGGTGGTGGTGGTGGTTGTCTGCGGAGGATGGTGGTGGTGGTGGCTGTCTGCGGAGGATGGTGGTGGTGGTGGCTGTCTGCGGAGGATGGTGGTGGTGGTGGCTGTCTGCGGAGGATGGTGGTGGTGGTGGCTGTCTGCGGAGGATGGTGGTGGTGGTGGCTGTCTGCGGAGGATGGTGGTGGTGGTGGCTGTCTGCCGGAGGATGGTGGTGGTGGTGGCTGTCTGCGGAGGATGGTGGTGGTGGTGGTGGCTGTCTGCCGGAGGATGGTGGTGGTGGTGGCTGTCTGCGGAGGATGGTGGTGGTGGTGGCTGTCTGCGGAGGATGGTGGTGGTGGCTGTCTGCGGAGGATGGTGGTGGTGGTGGCTGTCTGCCGGAGGATGGTGGTGGTGGTTGTCTGCCGGAGGTGGTGGTGGTGGTTGTCTGCGGAGGATGGCGGTGGTGGTGGCCGTCTGCCGAGGATGGTGGTGGTGGTGGCTGTCTGCCGGAGGATGGTGGTGGTGGTTGTCTGCCGGAGGATGGCGGTGGTGGTGGCCCTGCCGGAGGATGGTGGTGGTGGTGGCTGTCTGCCGGAGGATGGTGGTGGTGGTTGTCTGCGGAGGGTGGTGGTGGTGGTTGTCTGCCGGAGGATGGTGGTGGTCGTCAGTAGACCAGGCTCAGTCAGGGACGGGGATTCCCACAGCCACAGCTGATCAATATACTGTGTCCTGCCTGGCCCAGCTGTGGCCCTCTCTCTCCCTCCCCTCCCTTCCTCCCTCCCCTTCCTCCCCTTTGTTTGACCACCAGACCCCACGGAGGACATTACTACACTCCAGGCATTAACCTGTTTACTCTAAAGTGTCAGACTAGTGATGTTTACAATAGCTGACGCCCATTCATCAACCTTTGCAAATATAACAACACTAAAGCTAGCTTCACCACCACTCACTCTCTCTCTCTCTCGTTGTCAAAATGGCGGGAAGACTAAAGTGTTTGTTCCCGCGCTCCCTCCTCATCATTCATATCTTTAATTTAATAGTTCTTCGTAAATCATACACACCCTAAATGTATTGCTAAATCATTCATACTCATACGTGTAATAAAACCAGTTTGTTCTATCTATAATACGGGTTTTGTAACGTTACTTATGGGACACCCTGTATTGTATTCTCAAGTCGAGCGGATTAAGTGTCTAGATAAAATATTTTACCTCGTATGTTTAATTTTTATTTTTATTATCTGTTGTAACTATCTGCATATTTATTATTTAATCTTTACTATTTTATTTAAGGTATTGCGTTACGAATATATATACATACAGTATTTTATAAGTAATGGTAAGTTCATCTATTGTTTATCAGTAATGGTAAGTTCATCTATTAATTACAAGTATTTCATATAATAAAAATGTATTTCTTGTATGTATATTGAGTGGATTTATTTTAACTAAACCATTTTAATTACTCCTTATGGCTACTCAGGAACACCATATTTTATTTTACTAATGAATTCTTTCCTTAGCTTGAAGGCTACTAAATATTTATTCTTTAATTTATATAACATGTTTTCTTTTTCCTGACTGTAGATAAAAGATGTCGGTAAGGTTTAACTCACACAGTTTCTGCCTGCTTCCTGTACCTCACATTATAAAGCACCACGTCCATACCTCAAAGACATGATATAGTGTTCCATACCTTACACCTCAAAGACATGATATAGTGTTCCATACCTTACACCTCAAAGACATGATATATTTCCATACCTTACACCTCAAAGACATGATATAGTGTTCCATACCTTACACCTCAAAGACATGATATAGTGTTCCATACCTTACACCTCAAAGACATGATATAGTGTTCCTTACCTTACACCTCAAAGACATGATATAGTGTTCCATACCTTACACCTCAAAGACATGATATAGTGTTCCATACCTTACACCTCAAAGACATGATATAGTGTTCCATACCTTACACCTCAAAGACATGATATAGTGTTCCATACCTTACACCTCAAAGACATGATATAGTGTTCCATACCTTACACCTCAAAGACATGATATAGTGTTCCATACCTTACACCTCAAAGACATGATATAGTGTTCCATACCTTACACCTCAAAGACATGATATAGTGTTCCATACCTTACACCTCAAAGACATGATATAGTGTTCCATACCTTACACCTCAAAGACATGATATAGTGTTCCATACCTTACACCTCAAAGACATGATATAGTGTTCCTTACCATACACCTCAAAGACATGATATAGTGTTCCATACCATACACCTCAAAGACATGATATAGTGTTCCATACCTTACACCTCAAAGACATGATATAGTGTTCCATACCTTACACCTCAAAGACATGATATGTTCTTTACCTTACACCCTTCAAAGACATGATATAGTGTTCCATACCTTACACCTCAAAGACACATGACATAGTGTTCCATAATTCCTCGATCCCTCAAAAACATGATATAAGTGTTCCATACTCACACCTCAAAAGACATGATATAGTGTTCCATACCTTACACCTCAAAAGACCTGATATAGTGTTCCATACTCCACACCTCAAAGACATGATATAGTGTCTCATACCCACACTCAAAGACATGATATAGTGTTCCATACTCACACCTCAAAGACCTGGATATAGTGTTCCATACCTACACCCTCAAAGACATGATATAGTGTTCCATACCTTACACCTCAAAGACATGATATAGTGTTCCATACCTTACACCTCAAAGACATGATATAGTGTTCCTTACCTTACACCTCAAAGACATGATATAGTGTTCCATACCTTACACCTCAAAGACATGATATAGTGTTCCATACCTTACACCTCAAAGACATGATATAGTGTTCCATACCTTACACCTCAAAGACATGATATAGTGTTCCATACCTTACACCTCAAAGACATGATATAGTGTTCCTTACCATACACCTCAAAGACATGATATAGTGTTCCATACCATACACCTCAAAGACATGATATAGTGTTCCATACCTTACACCTCAAAGACATGATATAGTGTTCCATACCTTACACCTCAAAGACATGATATAGTGTTCCATACCTTACACCTCAAAGACATGATATAGTGTTCCATACCTTACACCTCAAAGACATGATATAGTGTTCCATACCATACACCTCAAAGACATGATATAGTGTTCCTTACCTTACACCTCAAAGACATGATATAGTGTTCCATACCTTACACCTCAAAGACATGATATAGTGTTCCTTACCTTACACCTCAAAGACATGATATAGTGTTCCATACCTTACACCTCAAAGACATGATATAGTGTTCCTTACCTTACACCTCAAAGACATGATATAGTGTTCCATACCTTACACCTCAAAGACATGATATAGTGTTCCATACCTTACACCTCAAAGACATGATATAGTGTTCCATACCTTACACCTCAAAGACATGATATAGTGTTCCATACCATACACCTCAAAGACATGATATAGTGTTCCATACCTTACACCTCAAAGACATGATATAGTGTTCCATACCTTACACCTCAAAGACATGATATAGTGTTCATCTTCACCATAGATTCTCCATATAAGGCGAAGCAGCTAGGGTCTAAAGGTCTTGTCGCCTGCAGTTACATGTGGTACAGTGGATGGTGTGTTTTGTGAGATGTGGCAACTCTGTGCTTGTTGACATCATATTTAAACTCCCAGAATGGCCCCTAAGGAACCTCACAATAGTGGCCAGACTAAGGATGGTAGGTAAGTATTGTACAGAGTTGCCACATCTCACAAAACACACCATCCACTGTACCAGGTGTTAGTGCAGGCGACTGTATTGTATGTCTGATGGAAATTGTGGCATTTGTTAAACACTACCACACATGTACAGGGTGTCTCATAAGTCATCCATGCATGTACAGGGTGTCTCAGAAGTCATCCATGCATGTACATGTACAGGATGTCCCATAACTTACGAGACACTGTACCTGTGTGGATGACTTATGACACACCCTGTACACGTGTGGATGACTTACGACACACCCTGTACACGTGTGGATGACTTACGACACACCCTGTACACGTGTGGATGACTTACGACACACCCTGTACACGTGTGGATGACTTGTGACACACCCTGTACACGTGTGGATGACTTATGACACACCCTGTACACGTGTGGATGACTTACGACACACCCTGTACCTGTGTGGATGACTTACGACACACCCTGTACCTGTGTGGATGACTTACGACACACCCTGTACCTGTGTGGATGACTTATGACACACCCTGTACCTGTGTGGATGACTTATGACACACCCTGTACCTGTGTGGATGACTTACGACACACCCTGTACACGTGTGGATGACTTACGACACACCCTGTACACATGTGGATGACTTATAACACACCCTGTACCTGTGTGGATGACTTACGACACACCCTGTACACCTGTGGATGACTTACGACACACCCTGTACCTGTGTGGATGACTTACGACACACCCTGTACACGTGTGGATGACTTACAACACACCCTGTACACGTGTGGATGACGCCTTTATTATACAACTGAACAATACCATACATGTCTTTCTATTGGTCAGTTTGTGATGACTGTCTACGGCATCACCAAACTGTTGTTATTGCCGCTGGTGCTTTATAAACCACCAGACATGATCTGTTTGGTTCCTATATCTCGCTTTTACACCACATAATTTTTGACCCACATGTGGATCTTATAAAAATATATACTATTACTATTTTTCGTCCTAACCTAACCTAACCCAGTCAACGTTATTCATAGCAAGTACAAGTATCGTGAATATATTATAATTGTGTGTATATAATGTAATGTACCACTTTTGTTCAACCCTATTCAACCAATTCCCTAAACGAACTGTCTTGTAATTGTCGCTACTTGTACCTCTTGGCCACCTACAATATCTCTCTCGACTTTGTATCGTAATTAATGTATCGTGTATGAGGTCCAGTTCTGTGTATGGACCAATGCTAGAATTTGTTTCCCTCTCTTGTAATTTAGGGTCGTATTTTTTTGTCATTTTTTAACTTAATTGGTTGACAAAATTGTATTGGATTTGAATTAACATGTGAGAATTTAATTGAGATAATCTGGTTTGGGTGTTAATTATCTGGTTTTATTTCAATTGTACATTTACAAGTCCTTTCATCTGTCTACTCTTTAGTCATGAATCATTTATGGACAGTTTAATGCATCAGTCTACTGCTTCCAATAATATAGTACCGTATTTTACAGCATAGCCTATTAAACTCAATATAAAATAACGCTCGAGTCTTTTAATACAAAGCAAAATCGAACTACTAAATTTATCTAAGGGTTTGGTCTGGTTAATTTTTTTGTAATGATTTTTTTTGTCTTTAATACGTAGAAGTTTTGAATATTTGTCTACCCAGAAATGAAGAGAAAGCATTATCCCTCGGGGTAAATTTTTGCATGAGTTTGGCGTAAGATCTGGAATTGCTTAATGATTTTTCAACATATAGATGATAATATAACACACATATTGCATAATATAGTAGTATAATATGTTCAACTGTGGTAATATATTAGGTATGGTGTTTTGAAGGGAGATGATCACCATAATACAACTCATTAAATACTTAAACTAAGCTACTAATTGTGAGTTATATTGTCATAATTATAGTTAATTAATGCTTCTATAATTTCTCGCCTCCGTACAGATGCCACCAATGTTTATAATGAGGTAAATGTCACTACAATGAGAAGACTATTGGAAGATGGTGCATTGTACAAAGGATCTTCACTACAACTTAATATTTTTTTCTTGAATTTTTCTTTTAATCCAAATTATAAAGTGTCCAGAGATTTTCTAACTTGTATTAATAATTTATAAAGTTTTAGTGTAATAACCTAGTTAGGTGATTCTCAGAAGTTGATTTAGCATGCTATTGATAATTCATTGCAATAAGAACAGTATTTATTCTTTACTGTGGTTAATATTTCTAATACTATACTCCTTAACCAATATTACAGGCACAGTGGACGATTAACACGTGAAAAAGGTGTTAAATTGGTCAATGGCTTTGTTAGTAAACATTGAGCCAATACTCATGGTAATGATATGATTTAATAAAGGTTCAAATGCTAGGATAAACTTGGGTAACTGATGCTTGACTCACATACACACACGCCCACCCACACGCCCGCCCACACACCCACTCGCCCGCCCACACACCCACTCGCCCGCCCACTCGCCCACGCTAACTTTTTATTCCTCTATGTCTTTAACACCACATAATTTCCAATCTTGGTGATAATTTTTTTTACTCATAGAAGCGCATGTTAGATCTCTGTTGTTCTTATCATTAAACTTGGAAATAAAACGAGAAGCTTGGTATTTTATCGGTAGTTAAATGGGAATTGGGTAAAATTTTTCGGTGTATCCCAGTTGATTAAAATAAATAATCCTGTATTTGTCTGTCCCAGTTAAACCATAGTCCTTCAAGGGTTAAAACTTAAACCATCGTCCTAAAAGGGTTATGACTTAAACCATCGTCCTTAAAGGGTTAAACCGATCTAAATATAGCCAACATATTAATAATAACATCACATATATCCTACAAATACATTAAGACCAACATTGGTACTTAAATTGCTACCATTGTAAAACAAATGAAGCCATAATATTGTTTTAATTACTGGGACTCGACCCTGATCAAACCGTACGTATATTCCTTGTAATAATTAACCAAGCTATTGTATGTGGGTTAAAAAAAATGACATTATTCATTTTATTTTAACAATGACTCTGATTGATTTATAATTTTCATTCATTAGTGTTTTATTAAGTAAACAATTGCAGTAGTGAACAATGATGTGGTCTTGGTGTTAAAGTTGACTACAGTACTTTAGTATGTGGTATAGATTTCATGACGTAGAGGAGAGGGATTTAAGTTGAAATTAATATACCAACAATGTACAGTCGGGGTCAAAAGTTGTATTCCCTCCCAAACTGAAGCATTATCTACCCTAAAATAATACAACACTCCCTCACCAGATGGCAGTCCGCATTAGTTCGGAGTCTCGTTCCCTCGACCCAGTTTCACCGCGGGGAATGAGCTTTTGTCCACAGCGTGTACAGGGGCTCGTCATATGAACGTTCCACAAATTACATCGAGATATTTATTTTAATATTGTTTTACTTTGATTCCATAGTATGTTTACTGTTGTGAGTTTCCTTCTCTTGACTGTAAACAAACACAGGGCTCCCACACTACACAAAACCTGATGAGCCCCTGTAAATGCACTAGTGAAGGGCACTACATAGTCACTATAGGTATATTTTAATCACTATACACTTTACAATCAACCATTAAAGTCTGTTCACTTCTTCCCATGAACCACATGATTTAGACTGGTGAACCCGAAGCAGTAGACTGATATATTTTTCTGTCCATAAAGGCTTCGGATTCGCGGGTCTCAATCTTTGAGTTCGGGTTCAGAGGGAGAGGTGAAGAGACGTTAGTGATTGATAGTATAGTGTCTCCTTTATGGTGTGAGTCAAGCGCAAGTTAACTGATTTGGTTCTTCTGTATGAAGGGTAAAAAGTCACAACCTAACCTAACCAAACTTAACCTCAACTAAGCCTGATCTAACAGCAACCTAACCTAACCAAGCTTAACCTCAACTAAGCCTGATCTAACATCAACCTAACCTAACCAAGCTTAACCTCAACTAAGCCTGATCTAACGGCAACCTAACCTAACCAGACTTAACCTCAACTAAGCCTGATCTAACGGCAACCTAACCTAACCAAACTTAACCTCAACTAAGCCTGATCTAACAGCAACCTAACCTAACCAAACTTAACCTCAACTAAGCCTGATCTAACGTCAACCTAACCTAACCAAACTTAACCTCAACTAAGCCTGATCTAACATCAACCTAACCTAACCTAACCAAGCTTAACCTCAACTAAGCCTGATCTAACGGCAACCTACCCTAGACTAACTAATGTAACCTTATTTTAGCATTTTAAAAGATGTCTCTCTGCCATGCTACTTTATTCCAGCCAAAATTGTGACTTTTTTTTCTGATATTTTTCCCATAACTTTTTTATTTCAGCCAAAGATTTTATCAGTATCCCATCATTATTTTCTTCACGATAAATTTGTATTGCCCGTGTAATTTAACAGCATTATAATGATTAATCTCACTTCCTATTTCCTCCTGTTACTCTCTTTCATAACTTACACAGGACCAAGACACCATGGCTACGGTGAGTTAGGGATACTTGCCTCCACCTGGGCTAAATTACATCGCATCTCTCTCTCTCTCTCTCTCTCTCTCTCTCTCTCTCTTGCCTGCAGTACAGTAGCAATAGACTCCATTTATGGCTAGTAACTTAACCTAACCGATCATATATTGTTTATTTCGAGGTTATAAGAGTAAATTTTATGTTTATGTAATCAGTATTGTTACAGTAAGCAAAATTGTCTTTATCAGTATTACAATAAGCAAAATTGTCTTTATATCAGTACAGTACAGTATTTCAGTAAGCAAAATTGTACTACTATCAATATACTGTAGTTGTGGTAACTTGAGTATATGCGACACTACTTTAAATGGAGTGTATTGTGATATGTGACTCGCTGTACGACTAAAGCATGTGTTGATAGCTCTTAAGGTCTGAAGCGAAGACAATGACGTATGAATGATGTATGTATGATGTATGTTATATTATCTTCTACACATGTGGCTACTACTGATTGTGTAGCCAGTCTAGGGTAGAGTCAACTTACAGCTTCTAGGTATAGAGGACAGTGTGCATTGATATCATGTGCGTCTTGCAACCACAGATTTAATTACGGTTGTTATCGACGACTAAATTCCACAGTTTAACTCTCGACAGTATTGCAGTGTAACCTGTATATAATGCACAGCTGTTATATATTCGGTGTTTTGTTTATAACAGATCCTTGATATACTGGACTTTCATCTCTATATAGTTCATTAAATACTGCAGTAGAGATGAAACAGATAATGGTGGTTGTAAGAATGTTTGTAAATATTAACATTACCAGTACAGTACATTATAGACTATTGTATTCTGTAAATGTTCGTAAATATTAACATTACCAGTACAGTACATTATAGACTATTGTATTCTGTAAATGTTCGTAAATATTAACATTACCAGTACAGTACATTATAGACTATTGTATTCTGTAAATGTTCATAAATATTAACATTACCAGTTCAGTACATTATAGACTATTGTATTCTGTAAATGTTCATAAATATTAACATTACCAGTACAGTACATTATAGACTATTGTATTGTGTAAATGTAAATGACAGTTAATGGTGTATTAACATTACCAGTACAGTACATTATAGACTATTGTTTGTGTAAATGTTCATAAATATTAACATTACCAGTACAGTACATTATAGACTATTGTATTCTGTAACATTACCAGTACAGTACATTATAGACATTGTATTGTGTAAATGTTCATAAATATTAACATTACCAGTACAGTACATTATAGACTATTGTATTCTGTAAATGTTCATAAATATTAACATTACCAGTACAGTACATTATAGACTATTGTATTCTGTAAATGTTCATATAAACATTACCAGTACAGTACATTATAGACTATTGTATTCTGTAAATGTTCATAAATATTAACATTACCAGTACAGTACATTATAGACTATTGTATTCTGTAAATGTTCGTAGATATAAACATTACCAGTACAGTACATTATAGACTATTGTATTCTGTAAATGTTCATAAATATTAACATTACCAGTACAGTACATTATAGACTATTGTATTCTGTAAATGTTCATAAATATTAACATTACCAGTACAGTACATTATAGACTATTGCATTCTGTAAATGTTCATAAATATTAACATTACCAGTACAGTAAATGAGGTAAATACAACCATTTCAGTCATACTTTGGTTGAGTGTAATGGAGACGACAGTAATGTAATGTGACTGTAATAAGAGATATCATAAGGCGTCCAGGATCACGATGACCTGTCCATCACCGACTAATATGTGTGATTCTGAACACCTCTGTCTTTATCCTGGATTATTTAGCCCTAGTGGAGGTAGATGTTTGTTTTGGAATATTGAATGGCTGGTATCAGGACATGGGTCTTTTGTTATAGGTTCTGAGACACTTGATGCTGGTGTGGGTGGGGGGGTGTGTGTGGGGGTGTGTGGGTGTGTTAGGAGGCTTAGTTCTGTAGAGGACCTGAACTCATGTTACGAACTGTGTTATTTGTACATAATCTGTTGTTCACTAGCTGTACAGTGTAATTAGAACAGTATACTTATTGTTCACTAGCTGTACAGTGTAATTAGTACAGTATACTTATTGTTCACTAGCTGTACAGTGTATCAGTATACATGTACAGTCCTTTAGTTGTTATTCACTAGAAGAAATGTATGTACTGTCAGTGTTCTTGTAGTTAGTACAGTACAGGTGACAGTGTTAGCAGAGCGCCTCAGTGTAAGATGCAGTAGTTGCAGTATTGGTAAAAACAGGAGACACATCGCACAACAAAATTAATTATATTTCAAGCGATGCATACACACACATAACCTTCTCTAAAAAACAATTAAACTTGTTCTATTTTTATTAAAAGTTTTGTTAATATTTATTTAACTTAATATTACACTTAAAATATTATTCCTTTTCATTAATTTTTGGTAAGATTTTCATAAGTCTGTAGTAATATATTGGAGCTTACTTTGGTACCTTGGTAAAAACTCACATAACTGCGTGAATTATTGTGTGTGTGGGGGTGTGTGGGGGGTGAGGTGTGTGGGGGTGAGGTGTGTGTGGGGTGTGTGTGTGTGTGTAAGAATACAATATAAGTCTTATTTCACCTTTTCTAAGTTTTAAAGCTATTGTTCCTCTCTAACATCAATATCTCAACACAGAACAGTTCCTAATATTTTTTTGCTAATGCTTCTATACTTTGCATGATCAACACAGTACAGTATTGTGTGTTCTCTTTGTGTTTAATAAGTTAAGGTTTGATGATGTAAACTATTGTAAATATTACACTAAACTTTATAGTTAATTTGTATATATAAATGGTAATGTAGTTTTATTTCTCATGATTTATATAAATTATTATGTACATAGTTTACTTTCTCATAATTTTTATAAACTAATGTACTTTGTTTCTCTAATACAGTCATATAAAGTTTTCCTTAGGTACAACTTTATTTAATCTAAAACAAACTTTAGCAAACGCCAAAAAAAACGACAATAATTTTCCCGATAATTTAATAGACGTCATTTTTGCTCAATTCACGTCATGCGATTTTCCTCCCCGGTTGTGTACGGCGTTTTAGCGAGCGTGTCGACGACGACGGCCACCGAGGTCAGGGTAGACACGATCCAGTACTAACAGATGATATTATTTCAGGAGACGATGGGTGACGGGGCAGGAGAACCCAGGTCAGACCTGCAGGAGCTGCAGTTCAAGAGCAATGAGGCGACAGATGAAACCCTGGAGTCAACACGGCGAATGCTCTCACTGTGTGAAGAGGTCGGTGACGTGTTGTTGTGTACAGTACCTTCCATAAACACTACACTGCCTTATTAATGATGTGACACAGATGACACACGGATAATTCACATGACACACGGATAATTTGTGACACACAAATAATTTGTGACACGGATAATTTACATGACACACAGATAATTTATGACACACTTATAATTCACATGACACGGATAATTCACATGACACACGGATAATTTGTGACACACAAATAATTTATGACACACGGATAATTTACATGACACACAGATAATTTATGACACGGATAATTTATGACACACGTATAATTCAGGTGACAGGAAGTATTTTTTGAGTTACAACATTATGATAGATGGGTCTTGGCTTCAGTACAGTTTGTGTGTGAGGCTAAGATAAGATAAAGCTGTGTGTGTGTGTTCGTCTTCCTCAGATGAGTTATAATAAAATGTCATAATATTTATTTCTGGAAGTTAATGATTTTTGACTGATAAAGTTTTCTGTTAAAGTTGTTAAGTAAATTATGACTCATTTTTATTTATAAGAACTTGAAAAATCATTGTGTTAATAGACTGATTTATGAGTTGTCAGGGAGGTGGTACGGTTGTTATGTAGTACGGGTATTATAACATTGACCTTGATGATAAGTCTCGCACGTCAATAGGTGAGGACAATGTTGCTGGTGTGACCTCGACCATTCCCGAGATTTCCACGAGAATCTGTAGAGCTGTGAATATTGTGTATTTTTCCGAGACACTCTGTAGATAGAACATGGGGTTTATTTTTCTGAGACACTCTGTAGATAGAACATGGGGTTTATTTTTCTGAGACACTCTGTAGATAGAACATGGGGTATATATTAACTGCCATGCCCCACAACTGGTATACATGTAAACACTCGCCATAAACTTCCCCGACACTATAAGCACGATGTAATCCAAAACCGTACCTAGATGACAAGCCAGATTCCACTCAATCTGGCATCCATCGTACCTAGGTATTGGAGGAGTTTATGCCGACAGTTTACAATAACCACTTTATCTATATGAATCCTCACAGTGTATGATTTCTTCCATGCTAACAGTCAAAGGAAGCTGGTATTAGAACATTGGTTGCTCTAGATGATCAGGGAGGTAAGTAGAACACAAATGACAATATGTTATAGATGTCGCCTCTACTTGTTGTTGGAATGTTTATAACTCTTAACATTTGTGATCTTCATGTACCGTACAGCATGTCAGGTCATGGTTTAGTGCGTCTTGTGTCACAGTTCACGAGTCGTTAGCCGTTGCTGGGGGTATTAAACGTCTTGATAAATGAAGAATCACAATTGTTGAGATGACCAAGAGCATTGTGCAGAAGAACCATAAGCATGATACCACATTCTGTTTCCCTCTATCTTATTTATTATTTAACTTGTACTATGCATTTTTTTATATACAGGTACAGTATTGTGTAGTGTAATGCCTTAATTAGTTAGTTAATGACTTTATTAGGTGTAGAACATATTATAAATTAATGATGTCAAAACACATGTAAACACTACATATTACTATACTTAAGACTACCTAAACACTCAAGGGGTGCCATCATACCTAGGGGTTAAATCATTCTCAAGGGGTTAAGCCATCATTCTCAAGGGGTTAAGACATCATTCTAAAGGGGTTAAGTCATCATACTCTAGGGGTTAAGTCATCATACTCTAGGGGTTAAGTCATCATTCTCAAGGGGTTAAGTCATCATACTCAAGTTAAGTCATCATACTCTAGGGGTTAAGTCATCATACTCTGAAAGGGTTAGGAATCGTCATGCTCAGGGGTTAAGCCATCATTCTCTGGGGAGTTAGAAACTCATTCTCAAGGGGATTTAAGCCGCCATTCTCAGGGGTTAAGACATCTCCTCTAGGGGTTAAAGTCATCATACTCTGGGGTTAGATGTCATACTCTGAGGGGTTAAGTCATCATTCTCAAAGGGGTTAAGTCATCATACTCTGAGGTTAAAATCATCCTCCTCCTAGGGGGTTCGTCGTCATAATCAAGGGTTAAGTCTTCATTCAAAGGGGTTAAGTCATCATACTCTAGGGGTTAAGTCATCATACTCAAGGGGTTAAGTCTTCATTCTAAAGGGGTTAAGTCATCATACTCAAGGGGTTAAGTCATCATTCTAAAGGGGTTAAGTCGTCATACTCAAGGGGTTAAGTCTTCATTCTAAAGGGGTTAAATCATCATACTGAAGGGGTTAAGTCATCATACTCTAGGGGTTAAGTCATCATACTCTAGGGGTTAAGTCATCATTCTCAAGGGGTTAAGTCATCATTCTCAAGGGGTTAAGTCATCATACTCCAGGGGTTAAGTCATCATACTCTAGGGGTTAAGTCATCATAATCAAGGGGTTAAGTCATCATACTCCAGGGGCTACATAATGAACTAAACAAGACCACTAGAGTAGGGGCATAGTGGACTAAACAAGACCACTAGAGTAGGGGCATAGTGGACTAAACAAGACCACTAGAGTCGGGGCATAGTGGACTAAACAAGACCACTAGAGTAGGGGCATAGTGGACTAAACAAGACCACTAGAGTAGGGGCATAGTGGACTAAACAAGACCACTAGAGTAGGGGCATAGTGGCCTAAACAAGACCACTAGAGTAGGGGCATAGTGCGGGGTTGCTTCATCATTCTCTAGGGTTAAATCATTCCCGCGGGGTTGCTTCATCATTCCTGGCGTTAAGACATCATATCAGGGTTAAGTCATCATAATTTCTAGTTAAGCCATCACACTCTAGGGGTTAAGTCATCATTCTCAAGGTTAAGGTCATCATACTCAAGGGTTGTCATCATACCTAGGGTTAAGCGTCATAACTGGCGGGGTTAAGTCTTTCATTCTAAAGGGGTTAAGTCATCATACTCTAGGGGTTAAGTCATCATACTCAAGGGGTTAAGTCTTCATTCTAAAGGGGTTAAGTCATCATACTCAAGGGGTTAAGTCATCATTCTAAAGGGGTTAAGTCGTCATACTCAAGGGGTTAAGTCTTCATTCTAAAGGGGTTAAATCATCATACTGAAGGGGTTAAGTCATCATACTCTAGGGGTTAAGTCATCATACTCTAGGGGTTAAGTCATCATTCTCAAGGGGTTAAGTCATCATTCTCAAGGGGTTAAGTCATCATACTCCAGGGGTTAAGTCATCATACTCTAGGGGTTAAGTCATCATAATCAAGGGGTTAAGTCATCATACTCCAGGGGCTACATAATGAACTAAACAAGACCACTAGAGTAGGGGCATAGTGGACTAAACAAGACCACTAGAGTAGGGGCATAGTGGACTAAACAAGACCACTAGAGTCGGGGCATAGTGGACTAAACAAGACCACTAGAGTAGGGGCATAGTGGACTAAACAAGACCACTAGAGTAGGGGCATAGTGGACTAAACAAGACCACTAGAGTAGGGGCATAGTGGCCTAAACAAGACCACTAGAGTAGGGGCATAGTGGCATAAAGTAACACCAGTATTGACTCTTGGCGGGAAGTGTTATAATGGCAACTTATCCCATCATTGTAAGAAATAATGACAGTTAGATAAGAAATAATGACATTGTTAGATAAGAAATAATGACATTGTTAGAATGGCTGGTTACAGTACAGTATCTTGTTCATAACTGCACTGTACAGTATTAAATGATCAACAAACTATATAATCTCTGCACTTATTATGAACGATAACATTGTATATTATTTCATTATATAAAAAAAATTCTCATTATTCAAATTTTTCATGATATTGTGTAAACGTGAATTAGAAATGTCTTTATTTTAATGACTTCAGAGCAGTGAGGCAGCAATATCGACTCTTGTATTGTTGGATGAACAAGGGGGTAAGGACCATATACATAATATAAGGGTGGCTTATTACTTTATTGTGCATCTTTCGTTTGGCTATATTGTTTTATATTTCACAACCGAGTTTGGCTATATAGTTCTTATATATTTCACAACAGAGAGTTTGGCTATATAGTTCTTTTAAATTTCACAACAGAGTTTGGCTATATAGTTCTTATATCTTTCACAACAGAGTTTGGCTATATAGTTCTTATATATTTCACATCAGAGTTTGGCTATATAGTTCTTATATATTTCACAACAGAAGTTTGGCTATATAGTTCTTATATATTTCACAACAGAGAGTTTGGCTATATAGTTCTTATATATTTCACAACAGAGTTTGGCTATATAGTTCTTATATATTTCACAACAGAGTTTGGCTATATAGTTCTTATATATTTCACAACAGAGTTTGGCTATATAGTTCTTATATATTTCACAACAGAGAGTTTGGCTATATAGTTCTTATATATTTCACAACAGAGTTTGGCTATATAGTTCTTATATATTTCACAACAGAGTTTGGCTATATAGTTCTTATATATTTCACAACAGAGTTTGGCTATATAGTTCTTATATATTTCACAACAGAGTTTGGCTATATAGTTCTTATATATTTCACAACAGTGTTTGGCTATATAGTTCTTATATATTTCACAACAGAGAGTTTGGCTATATAGTTCTTATATATTTCACAACAGAGTTTGGCTATATAGTTATTATATATTTCACAACAGTGAGTTTGGCTATATAGTTCTTATATATTTCACAAGAGTTTGGCTATATAGTTCTTATATATTTCACAACAGAGTTTGGCTATATAGTTCTTATATATTTCACAACAGAGAGTTTGGCTATATAGTTCTTATATATTTCACAACAGAGTTTGGCTATATAGTTCTTATATATTTCACAACAGAGTTTGGTTATATAGTTCTTATATATTTCACAACAGAGTTTGGCTATATAGT
>NW_024755073.1:0-25733 GCF_018991925.1 Homarus americanus
GTGTACTTGTTCAGTTACATGTGCTCAGAGGGTATACACTGGGAGTGTAGTGTACTAGAGTGTGAGAGGTGGCACACTTGGCAGTGCCTTGGAGGTGTACATTAGCAGTGTCAGCGGTGTACCTGGGAGTGTCAGAGGTGTACAAGGGAATGTCAGTGGGTACCTGGGAGTGTCAAGGTGTACCTGGGAGTGCAGAGTTTACCTGGGAGTGTGAATTGTACCTGGGAGTGTAGAGTGTACCTAAGTGTCTAGAATTGTACACAAGTGTGAGGTGTATCTGGGAAGTGTAAGGCTGTACCTGGGAGTGTCAGAGGTGTACACCTGGGTGTCAGAGGTGTACCTGGGAGCAATTGTACCTGGGAGTGTAGAAGTGTACCTGGGAGGTAAGAGGTGTACAAATTGTCAAGTGTACCTGGGATTGTCAGAGGTGTGCAGGGAATTGTCAAGAGGTGTACCTGGGGTGTCATTGTGTTCCTGGGAGTGTCTGAGGTGCCCAGGAATTGTCCAGAGGTGTACCTGGGAGAGTCGGAGGGTGTACCTGGGAGTGTGAGAAATTGTACCTGGGATTATAATTATGCGTGGCAGTATCAGAGTGCACAGCAGTGTCAGCAGTATACACAAAATGTCAGAAAATTGTACAAGGAATATCAGTAGATTACACAGAATATAAAAAGGTACCAAAATGTCATTAGTACCTGGAAATTACCCAGAAAATAGCACCTAGGAGTGTCAAGAAAGTACCGCAAGTATCAAAGTGTACACAGGTAGAAAATTGTACCTAAGTAGCAAGGAAGATACACCTAGGAAGTGTCAAAGGAAAGTGTACACCTAGGAAGTGTCGGAAGTATTACCAGAAAGTGTCAGAGGTGTGCCTGGGAGTGTCAGAGGGTGTCACTTGGGGTGTGAGAAGTGTGCCTGGGCGTGTGAGGTGTGCTTAGGGTGTGGAGGTGTACCTGGCAGTGTCTGGAGGTGCCTGGGAGTGTCAGAGGTGTACCAGGGAATGTCAGTGGAGTACACTGGGAGTGTCAAGGTGTACCTGGGAAGTGTCAGAGTGTACCTGGGAGTGTCAAGAAGTGTACCTGGGATTGTCAGAGGTGTACCTGGGAGTGTCAGTGTGCCTAGGAGTGTCCTAGGTGTACCTGGGAGTGTAGAAGTGTGCCTGGAAGTGTGCAGGTGTACCTGGGAGTTTTGGAGGTGTACCTGGGAGTGTCAGAGTGTACCAGGAGTGTCAGAGGTGTGCCTGGGGTGTCAGGTGTACCTGGGAGTGTCTGAGGTGTGCCTGGGATGTCAAGGTGTACCTGGGAGTGTCGGAGGTGTACCTGGGAGGTGTGAGAAGTGTGACCTGGGAGGTCCCGGGAGGCGGACTTGGGGGTGTAGAATGTACCTGGGAGTATCAAGAGGCCTGGGAGAGTCAGAGGTGTACCTAGGAATGTCAGGGGTATATGCAGGGGTGTCAGTGAAGTACCTGGGAGTGCAAGGTGTACTTGGGAGTATCGGAGGTGTGCCTGGGAATATCAGAGGTTACAGGGGATATCGGAGGTGTACCAGGAGTGTCAGGGGGTACCTGGGAGTCTCAGAAGTGAACCGGAGTGTCAGAGGAGTATCTGGGAGTGTCAGAGGTGTGCAGGGTGTCAGTGAAGTACCTGGGTCTAAAGAGTGTACCTAGAAGTATCAAGGTGCCTGGGAATATCGGGTGTACCTGCAGAATATCGGAGGTGTACCTGGGAGTGTCAGAGGTGTGCCTGGGAGTGTCGAGGTGTACCTGGGAATTGTCACAGAGGTACTGAGGTTGTCAGAGCTGTACATGGCAGTGTCAGAGTGTACCTGGGAGTGTCAGAGATGTACCTGGGAGTGTCAGAGGTGTATCTGGGGTATGTGCACGTGTACATGAGTGTGTCAGAGGTGTGCAAGGAATGTCAGTGGAGTACTTGGGAGTGTCAGAGGTGTACCTAGAGGAGTGCCAGAGGTGTGCCTGGGAGTGTCGGTGTGTACCTGGGAGTGTCACAGGAGTACCTGGGATTGTCAGGCTGTACCTGGCAGTGTCAGAGGTGTACCTGGGAGTGTCAGACGTGGTACCTGCAGGAGTGTAAATGTGCCAGGGAATGTCAGTACTTGGGAGTGTCAGGGTGCACCTGAAGTGTCAGAGTGTACCTTGGAGTGTCAGAGTGTTCTGGGAGTGTCAGAAGTGTACCTGGGAGTGTCGGAGGTGTACCTGGGAGTGTGAAAGTGTACCTGGGCGTGTCGGAGGTGTGCGGGAGTGTCGGAGGTAGCCTGCGCAATGTCAGCTGGTTACCGAGTGTGAGAGGTGTACCAGGCAATATCAGTAGGTACCTGGGAGTGTCAAGGTGTGGGAGTGACAGAGGTGTACCAGGGTGTCAAAGGTGTAACTGGGATTGTCAGAGGTGTGCCTGGGGTGTCTAGATGGCCTGGAGGGGAAGAAGTGTACCTGGAGTGTCGGAGGTGTGCCTGAGGAGTGTTGGAGGTACACCTGGGAGTGTCAGAGGTGGCAGGAGTGTCAGAGGTGTACCTGGGAGTGTCAGCGGTGTACCTGGGAAGTGTGAAAGGTGTGCCTGGGAGTGTCAGAGGTGTGTACCTGGGAGTGTCGGAGGGTACCTGGGAAGTGTGAGGTGTACTGGGAGTGTCGGAGGTGTACCTGGCAGTGTCGGAGGTGTGACGTGGCAGTGTCAGCGGTGCACACGGGAGTGTCAGAGTGTACAAGGAATGTCAGTGAGTACCAGAGTGTCAAGGTGTACCTGGGAGTGCAGAGAGTTTTACCTGGAGTGTCAGAGGTGGCACCCAGGAGTGTCAGAGGTGTGTACCAGGAGTGTCAGAGGTGTGGAGTGTCAGGTGTACCAAGGGAGTGTCAGTGGGTACCTGGGGTGTAAGTGTACCTGAGGAGTGTCGGAGATGTACCTGGGAGTGTCGGAGGAATACCTGGGAGTGTCAGAGGTGTACTTGGGAGTGTCAGAGGTGTGCACCAGGTGTCAGCGGTGTGCCTGGGAGTGTCTGAGGGTGTACCGGGAGTGTCAGAGGAAGCCTGCGGAGTGTCAGAGGTGTGCCTGGGTGTCAGGGGTGTTCCTGGGAGTGTCAGAGGTGGCCTGGGAGTGTCGGAGGTGTACCTGGGAGTGAGAAGTGTACCTGGGCGTGTCGGAGGTGTACTTGGGAGTGTCGAGGTGTACCTGGCAGTCAGCAGTTTCACCTGGGATGTGAGAGGTGCAGGTAATATCAGTGGGTACCTGGGAGTGTCAAAGGTGTACTTGGGAGTGACAGAGGTGTACCTGGGAGTGTCCAAAGGTGTAACTGGGAGTGTCAAGGAATTGTACCTGGGAGTGTCTTAGAATGTACCTGGGGTGTAAGAAGTGTACCTGGGAGTGTCGGAGGTGTGCCTGGGAGTGTTGGAGGTGTACCTGGGAGTGTCAGAGGTGTGCAGGAGTGTCAGAGGTGTACCTGGGAGTGTCAGCGGTGTACCTGCAGGAGTGTATGAGGTGTGCCTGGGGTGTCAGAGGTGACCTGGGAGTGTGGAGGTGTACCTGGGAGTGTGAGAGGCATGCCTGGGAGTGTCGGAGGTGTACCCGGCAGTGTCGGAGGTGTGCGTGGCAGTGTCAGCGGTGTACCTGGGAGTGTCAGAGGTGTACAAGGGAATGTCAAGTGGAGTACACAGGGTGTCAAGGTGTACCTGGGAGTGCCAGAGGTTTACCTGGGAGTGTCAGAGGTGTCACCTGGGAGTGTGAGAAGTGGCACCAAATTGTGCAGGGTGGCCATTGCAAGTGTCAGAGGTGTATCTGGGAGTGTCCCGGGACTGTACCGAGGAGTGTCAGAAGTAAGTGTCAGAGGTGTACCTGGGGTGTCGGAGGTGTGCCTGGGAGTGTAAAGTGTACCTGGGAGGTGTCAGAGGTGTACCTGGGAGTGTCGGAAGTGTACCTGGGAGTGTCAGAGGTGTGCCTGGGAGTGTCGAGGTGTAGCCTGGGGTGTCATTTGTGTACCTGGGAGTGTCTGAGGGTGTACTTGGGAGTGTCAGAGGTGTACAGAAGTCGAAGGTGTACCTGGGAGTGTGAAAGTGTACCGGGAGTGTCGGAGGTGTGCGTGGCAGTGTCGGAGGTGTACCTGGCAGTGTCAGCAGTGGCACACTGGGAGTGTCAGAGGTGTACAAGGGAATGTCAGTAGTTACGCAAGTCTCAAAGGTGTACACGGGAGTGTCAGTGGAGTACCTGGGGTGTCAGAGGTGTACCTGGGAGTGTCAGAGGTGTACCTGGGAGTGTCAGGGTGTGCCTGGGAGTGTAGAAAGGTGTACCTAGGGTGTAGAAGTGCACCTGGGAGTGTCGAGGTGTGCCTGGGAGTGTCCGGAGGTGTACTGGGAGTGTCAGAGGTGTGCCTGGGAATGAGAGGTGTACCTGGGTGTGAGATGTGCCTGGGCGTGTCGGAGGTGACTTGGGAGTGTCAGGAGGTGTACCTGGCAGTGTCAGCGGTGTACCTGGGAGTGTCAGAGGTGTACCAGAATGTCAGTGGAGACCTGGGAGTGTCCAAGGTGTACCTGGGAGTGTCAGAGGTGTACCTGGGAGTGTCAGAGGTGTGCAGGATTGTCAGAGGTGTACCTGGGAGTGTCAGAGGTGTGCCTAGAGGTGTCTAGGTGTACCTGGGAGTGTAAGTGTACCTGGAAGTGTACGAGGTGTACCTGGGAGTGTTGGAGGTGTACCTGGGAGTGTCAGAGGTGTACTTGGGAGTGTCAGAGAGGTGTACCTGGGAGTGTCAGCGGTGTACCTGGGAAGTGTCTGGTGTGCCTGGGGAGTGTCAAGGTGTACCTGGGAGTGTCGGAGGTGTACCTGGGAGTGTGAAAGTGTGCAGGGAGTGTCGGAGGCGGACTTGGGAGTGTCAGAGGTGTACCTGGGAGTATCACAGAGGTGTGCCTGGGAGAGTCAGAGGTGGCACTAGGAATCTCGGGGGTATACCAGGAGTGTCAGTGAAGCACTGGGTCTCAAGGTGTGCCTTGGGGTATCGGAGGTACACGGAATATCAGGAGGTGCAGGAATATCGAGTGTACCAGGGAGTGTCAGAGGTGTACCTGGGAGTCTCAGAAGTGCAACAAGGAGTGTCAGAGGAGTATCCGGGAGTGTCAGAGGTGGCAGGGAGTGTCAGTAAGTACCCAGGAGTCTCAGGTGTACCTGGAAATTATCAGAGGTAGTACCTGGGAATATCGGAGGTGTACGGAATACCGGAGGTGTACCTGGGAGTGTCAAGGTGCACCTGGGAGTGTCGGAGGTGTACCTGGGAGTGTCACAGGAGTACCTGGGATTGTCAGAGCTGTACATGGCAGTGTCAGAGGTGTACCTGGGTATGAAGATATACCTGGGAGTGTCAGGATGTATCTGGGTATGCACGTGTGCGGGAGTGTAGAAGTGCCAGGGAATGTCAGTGAGGTACTTGGGAGTGTCAGAGGAGTGTACCTGGGAGTGTCAGCGGTGTACCTGGGAGTGTCTGAGTGTACCAGGGAGTGTCAAGCATGCCTGAGTGTCAGAGGTGCACTTGAAGTGTCACAGGTACCTTGAGTGACTGAGGTGTACCTGGGGAGTGTCTGAGTAACTGGCAGTGTCTGAGGGGCACCTGGCACTGTCTGGGGTAACCTGGCAGTGTCAGCGGTGTACCTGGGAGTGTCAGCGGTGTACACAGAGGTGTGGGCGATGTATCAGGAGTGACAGAGGAGTACCATAAGGTGTCAGGAGGTGTACCTGGGAGTGAGAAGGAGTACCTGGGAGTGTCTGCGAGTGTACCTGGGAGTGTCAGAGGTGTACCTGGGTGTGTCAGGGGTGTACCGAGTGTCAGTGGGTACCTGGGAGTGTCAGAGGTACCTGGGAGTGTCGGAGGTGTACATGGGTGTCAGAGGTGTAACTGGCAGTGTCAGCGGTGACCTGGGAGTGTCAGAGGTGTGCCTGGGAGTGTCAGGGGTGTACCTGGGGTGTCATGAGGTGTGCCTGGGAGTGACTGAGTGTACATGGTGTCAGAGGTGTACGGCAGTGTAGCAGTGGCCTGGGAGTGTCAGAGAGTGGCCTGGGAGTGTCCAAGGTGTGCAGGTGTCTGAGGTGTACCTGAGGTGTCTGAGGTGTACCTGTGAGTGTGGTACCGGGAAGTGTCACAGGAGTACCTGGGTGAGAGTGCACCTGCGAGTGTGAGAGGTGTACCCAGAAGTAAGTCAGGGTACCAGGATGTAAGAGTGTATCTGGGAGTGTCTGAGGGTGTACACAGGAAGTGTCTGAGGTGTACCTGGAGGTGTCAGGGAGAATCAGGGAGTGAAAGGGTAACCTGGGACTGTCGGAGGTGTACAAAGGTATCACAGGTGTACCTGGGAGTCCTGAGGTGTACCTGGGAGTGTCCGAGGTGTACTGGGAGTGTGTGAGAACCAGAAATTGTCAAGAGTACGCAGAGGTAAGGAGGTGTACCGAGAGGTGCTCAGTGAGGACACCAAGTCTCAAATGTGTACCTGGGAGTATCGTAGGTGTACTGGGAATATCGGAGGTTACCTGCGAATATCGGATGTACAGAGGTAAGAAGGTGTACCTAGGAGTCTCAAGTGAACCAAGGAGTGTCAGAGGAGTACAAGTGTCAGAGGTGTACGGGAGTGTCACAGTTGTACCTGAATTGTCAGAGCTGTACCTGGCAGTGTCAGGGGTGTACCTACAGAATTATCAGAAGATGTACCTGAAAATCTCAAGTAGGTACCCATCTCAAAAGTCAACAAGTATCAAGAGAAGTACGGAGTATCCAAAAAGTAACCTGGAGTGTCGGAGGTACCTGGCACAAGTATCACAATTGTACCTAGAATGTCAAACTGTACAAATGTCAGAAAGTACCTAAGTGTCAAAAATGTACCTGAGTGTCCAAGAGGTTATCGGAGGTGTCAGACATGTACTGGAATGTAAAGAAATGTACCAGAAATGCCAGTGGAGTACTTAGGAAGTATCCAGAAAGTGTACCTAGGAAGTATCAGAAAGTACGGGATTGTTCAAGAGTGTACCTGGCAGTGTCATAAATTGTACCACAAGTGTCAGAGATGCACCTGGGAGTGTCAGAAGGTGTATCACAGGAAGTGTCCGGACATGTACCTAGAGTGTCAGAAACTGTACCAGAAATGTCAGTGAAGTACCCGGGAGTGTCAGAGGTGTACCGAGTGTGTCAGAGTGGCCTTGGAGTGTCAGAGGTGTACTGGGAGTGTCAGAGGTGTACCTAGGAGTGTCGGAGGGTGTACCTGGGAGTGTCAGAAGTGTACCTGGGAGTGTCGGAGGTGTACTTGGGAGTGTGAGAAGGTGGCCTAGCGTGTCGCGGTGTATCTGGGAGTGTCAGGAGTGTGCAGGAGAATGTGGGTGATACCTGAGGTGTCAAGAGAATGTACCTGGGGTGTCAGAGGTGTACCTGGGAGTGTCCAGAGGTGTACCTGGGAGTGTCAGAGGTGTACACAGAGTGTCAGAGGTATCCTGGTGTCCTAAGTGTACCTGGGAGTGTAGAAGTGTACCTGGGAGTGCGAGTGTACCTGGAGTGTTGGAAGGGAATACCTGGAGTGTCAGAGGTGTACCTGGGAGTGTCAGAAGGTGTACCTGGGAGTGTCAGCGGTGTACCTGGAGTGTCTGAGGTGTGCCTGGGGTGTCGAATGTGCAAATGTCGGAGGTGTACCTGGGAGTGTGAGAAGGTGTACCTGGGGTGTCGGAGGCGGACACCGGAGTGTCAGAGGTGTACCTGGGAGTATCAGAGGTGTACCTGGGAGTGTAGAAGTGTACCTGGGAGTGTCAGGGTGTACTGGAGTGTCTGAGATGAACCTCGGAGTGTGAGAGGTGTGCCGGAGTGTCAGAGAGGTGCACTTGGGGTGTCAGAGGTTCACCTTGGGTTCTGAAGTGTGACCTGGGAGTGCCTGAGGTGTACCTGGCAGTGTCTGAGGTGTCACCTGGAAGTGTCTGAGGTGTACATGGCAGTTTCAGCGGTGTACCTGGGAGTGTCAGCGGTGTACCTGGGAGTGTTAGAGTGTATTAGGGGTGACAGAGGAGTACCTAGGAGTGTCGAGGTGTCCTGGAGTGGAGAGAACTGTACCTGGGAATTTCTGCGGTGTACCTGGGGTGTCAGAGGTGTGCCTGGGGTGTCAGGGGTGTGCCTGGGAGTGTCAGAGGTGTACCAGGAATGTCAGTGGTACCTGGGAGTGTCAGAAGGTGTACCTGGGAGTGTCAGAGGTGTACCTGGGAGTGTCAGGGGTGTACTGGGAGTGTCAAGTGTACCAGGGAGTGTCAGAGGTGTACCTTGGAGTGTCGGAGGTGTACATGGGAGTGTCTGGGGTGTATCTGGGAGTATCTGGGGTGTACCTGGGAGTGTCCAGAGGTGTACCGGGAGTGTCAGAGGTGTACCTGGGAGTGTCAGAGGTTTACCTGGGAGTGTCAGGGGTGTACCAGGAGTGTCGGTGGAGTACAGGAGTGTCAGAATGCACCTGGGAGTGTCAGAGGTGTACCTGGGAGTCTCAGATGTGAACAGGAGTGTCATGGGAGTACCGGGGAGTGTCAGAGGAGTGGGAGTGTCGGAGGTGTACCTGGGAGTGTCAGAGATGTACCTGGGAGGTCAGAGGTGTATCTGGAGTGTCGGACGTGTACCTGGGAGGTTGAGAAGTGTACCAGGAATGCCAGTGAGTACTTGGGAGGCAGAGGTGTACCTGGGAGTGTCGGAGGCCTGGGAGTGTCGGAGGTGTACCTGGGAGGTTACAGGAGACCTGGGATTGTCAGGTACCTGGGAGGTCAGGAGGTGTATCTGGGAGTGTCGGACGTGTACCTGGGAGTGTCAGAAGTGTACCAGGAATGCCAGTGGAGTACTTTGGGAGTGTCAGAGTTGTACCTGGGAGTGTCAAAGGTATACCTGGGAGTGTCAAAGGTGTACCCTTGAGTGTCAGAGGTGTACCTGGGAGTGTCAGAGGTGTACCTAGGAGTGTCGGAGGTGTACCTGGGAGTGTGAGAAGTGTACCTGGGAGTGTCGGAGGTGTACCTGGGAGTGTCGGAGGTGTACCTGGCAGTGTCACGTGTAACTGGGAGTGTCAGAGGTGTACCAGGAATGTCAGTGAGTACCTGGGAGTGTCAAAGGTGTACCTGGTGGTCAGAGGTGTACCTGGGAGTGTCAGAGGTACCTGGGAGTGTCAGAGGTGTACCTGGGAGTGTCAGAGGTACCTGGGAGGTCCTAGGTGTACCGGGAGTAAGAGTGTACCTGGGAGTGCCGGAGGTGTACCTGGGAGGTTGGAGGAACACTGGAGTCAGAGGTGTACTTGGAGTGTCAGAGGTGTACCTGGAGTGCTAGCGGTGTACCTGGAGTGTCTGAGGTGTGCCTGGGAGTGTCAGAGGTGTACCTGGGAGTGTCGGAGGTGCCGGGAGTGTGAGAAGTGTACCTGGGAGTGTCGGAGGCGGACCTGGGAGTGTCAGAGGTACCTGGGAGTATTAGAGGTACCTGAGTGTAAGAAGGTACCTGGGAGTGTCAGCGGTGTACTTGGAGTGTCTGAGATGAACCCCGGAGGTGAGAGGTGTGCCTGGGAGTGTCAGAGGTGCACTTGGGAGGCAGAGGTTCACCCTGGAGTGTCTGGTACCTGGGAGTGCCTGAGGTGTACCTGCAGTGTCTGAGGTACCTGGAAGTGTCTGAGGTGTACATGGCAGTTTGGGTGTACCTGAGTGTCAGCGGTGTACCTGGAGTGTTAGAGGTGTATTAGGGAGGACAGAGGAGTACCTAGGAGTGTCAGAGGTGTACCTGAGAGTGAGAGAACTGTACCTGGGAATTTCTGCGGTGTACCTGGGAGTGTCAGAGGTACCTGGAGTGTCAGGGGTGTACCTGGGAGTGTCAGAGGTGTACCAGGGAATGTCAGTGGAGTACCTGGAGTGCAGAGGTGTACCTGGGAGTGTCAGAGGGTGTACCTGGGAGGTCAGGTGTACCTGGGAGTGTCAGAGGTGTACCAGGGAGTGTCAGAGGTGCACCTTGGAGTGTCGAGTACATGGGAGTGTCTGGGGTGTATTCGGAGTATCTGTACCTGGGAGTGTCTGAGGTGTACTTGGGAGGTCAGAGGTGGGAGTCAGAGGTACCTGGGAGTGTCAGGGGTGTACCAGGAGTGTCAGGTGGAGGCACCTGGGAGGTCAGGAGATGTACCTGGGAGTGTCAGAGGTGTACCTGGGAGTCTCAGATGTGAACCAAGGAGTGTCAGAGGAGTACCGGGGAGGTCAGGAGGGAGTTTTTGGGAGGCGGGGTGTACCTGGGAGTGTCAGAGATGTACCTGGGAGTGTCAGAGGTGTATCTGGGAGTGCCGGACGTGTACCTGGAGTGTCAGAAGGTACCAGGAATGCCAGTGGAGTACTTGGGAGGTCAGAGGTACCTGGGAGGAGGTGTACCTGGGAGTGTCGGAGGTGTACCGGAGTGTTAGCAGGAGTACCTGGGATTGTCAGAGGTGTACCTGGAGTGTCAGAGGTGTATCTGGGAGGTCGGACGGGTACCTGGGAGTGTCAGAAGTGTACCAGGAACAGTGAGTACTTGGGAGGGTCAGAGGTGTACCTGGGAGGTCAGAGTGTACCTGGGAGGTCAGAGGTGTACCTTGGAGGTCAGAGGTGTACCTGGGAAGTGTCAGAGGTACCTGGGAGGTCAGGAGGTGTACCCAGGAGTGTCGGAGGTACCTGGGAGTGAGAAGTGTACGTGGGCGTGTCAGAGGTGTACCTGGGAGGTCAGGAGGTGTACTTGGGAGTGTCGGAGGTGTACCTGGCAGTATCAGCGGTGTAACTGGGAGTGTCAGAGGTGTACCAGGTCAGTTGAGTACCTGGGAGCAAGGGTGTACCTGGGAGTGCAGAGTACCTGGGAGTGTAGAGGTGCCTTGGGAGTGTCGGAGGTGTACCTGGCAGTATCAGGTGTAACTGGGAGGTCAGAGGTGTACCAGGAATGCAGCTGAGTACTGGAGTGTCAAAGGTGTACCTGGGAGTGTCAGAGGTGTACATGGGAGTGTCAGAGGCACCTGGGAGTGTCAGAGGTGTACCTGGGAGTGTCAGAGGTGTACCTGGGAGTGTCCTAGGTGTACCTGGGAGGTAAGAAGTGTGCCTGGGAGTCAGAGGTGTACCTGGGAGTGTCGGAGGCACGGGAGGTGGCCTGGGAGTGTCGGAGGCGGACCTGGGAGGTCAGAGGTACCGGAGTATTAGAGGTGTACCTGGGAGGTAAGAAGTGTACCTGGGAGTGTCATGGTGTACTTTGGAGTGTCTGGGATGAACTCGGAGTGTGAGAGGTGCCGAGTGTCAGAGGTGCACTTGGGAGTGTCAGAGGTTCACCTTGGAGTGTCTGAAGTGTACCTGGGAGTGCCTGAGGTGTACCTGGCAGTGTCTGAGGTGTACCTGGAAGTGTCTGAGGTGTACATGGCAGTTTCAGCGGTGTACCTGGGAGTGTCAGCCGTGTACCTGGGAGTAGAGGTGTATTAGGGAGTGACAGAGGAGTACCTAGGAGTGTCAGAGGTACCTGAGAGTGAGAGAACGTGTACCTGGGAATTTCTGCGGTGTACCTGGGAGTGTCAGAGGTGTACCTGGGAGTGTCAGGGGTGTACCTGGGAGTGTCAGAGGTGTACCAGAATGTCAGTGAGTACCTGGGAGTGTCAGAGGTGTACCTGGGAGTGTCAGAGGGTGTACCTGGGAGTGTCAGGGGTGTACCTGGGAGGTCAGAGGTACCAGGAGTGTCAGAGGTGTACCTGGAGTGTCGGAGGTGTACATGGGAGTGTCTGGGGTGTATCTGGGAGTATCTGGGGTGTACCTGGGAGTGTCTGAGGTGTACTTGGGAGGTCAGAGGTACCTGGGAGGTCAGAGGTGTACCTGGGAGGTCAGGTGTACCAGGGAGTGTCAGAGGTGTACCTGGGAGTGTCAGAGATGTACCTGGGAGTGTCAGAGGTGTACCTGGGAGTCTCAGAAGTGAACCAAGGAGTGTCAGAGGAGTACCGGGGAGTGTCAGAGGAGTTTTTGGGAGTGTCGGAGGTGTACCTGGGAGTGTCAGAGATGTACCTGGGAGTGTCAGAGGTGTATCTGGGAGTGTCGGACGTGTACCTGGGAGTGTCAGAAGTGTACCAGGGAATGCCAGTGGAGTACTTGGGAGTGTCAGAGGTGTACCTGGGAGTGTCGGAGGTACCTGGGAGTGTCGGAGGTGTACCTGGAGTTACAGGAGTACCTGGGATTGTCAGAGAGGTGTACCTGGGAGTGTCAGAGGTGTATCTGGGAGTGTCGGACGTGTACCTGGGAGTGTCAGAAGTGTACCAGGAATGCCAGTGAGGCCTTGGGAGTGTCAGAGGTACCTGGGAGTGTCAGAGGTGTACCTGGGAGTGTCAGAGGTGTACCTTGGAGTGTCAGAGGTGTACCTGGGAGTGTCAGAGGTGTACCTGGGAGTCAGAGGTGTACCTAGGAGTGTCGGAGGTGTACCTGGGAGTGTGGAGAAGTGCACGTGGGCGTGTCAGAGGTGTACCTGGGAGTGTCAGAGGTACTTGGGAGTGTCGGAGGTGTACCTGGCAGTATCAGCGGTGTAACTGGGAGTGTCAGAGGTGTACCAGGAATGTCAGTTGAGTACCTGGGAGTGTCTGTACCTGGGAGGTCAGAGGTACCTGGGAGTGTCAGAGGTGTACTTGGGAGTGTCGGAGGTGTACCTGGCAGTATCATGGTAACTGGGAGTGTCAGAGGTACCAGGAATGTCAGTGAGTACCTGGGAGTGTCAAAGGGTGTACCTGGGAGTGTCAGAGGTGTACATGGGAGTGTCAGAGGTGTACCTGGGAGTGTCAGAGGTGTACCTGGGAGTGTCAGAGGTGTACCTGGGAGTGTCCTAGGTGTACCTGGGAGAAGAAGGTACCTGGGAGTGCCGGAGGTGTACCTGGGAGTGTCAGAGGTACCTGGGAGTATAGAGGTGTACCTGGGATTGTAAGAAGTGTACCTGGAGGTCAGCGGTGTACCTGAGTGTCTGAGATGAACCTCGGAGGTGAGAGGTGCCTGAGTGTCAGAGGGCACTTGAGTGTCGGAGGTTCACTGGAGTGTCTGAGGTGTTCTGGAGTTTCTGGAGGTGTACCTGGCAGTGTCTGAGGTGTACCTGGAAGTGTCTGAGGTACATGGCAGTCAGCGGTGTACCTGGAGTGTTAGAGGTGTATCAGGAGTGACAGAGGAGTACCTAGAGCAAGCTGAGGTACCTGAGAGTGAGAGTACTGTACCTGGGAGTTTCTGCGGTGTGCCTGGGAGTGTAAGAAGTGTACCTGGGAGTGCCGGAGGTACCTGGGAGTGTCAGAGGTGTACCTGGGAGTATTAGAGGTGTACCTGGGATTGTAAGAAGTGTACCTGGGAGTGTCAGCGGTGTACCTGGAGTGTCTGAGATGAACCTCGGAGGTGAGAGGTGTGCTGAGTGTCAGAGGTGCAACTTGGGAGTGCAGAGGTTCACCTTGAGTGTCTGAGGTGTCTGGGAGTTTCTGAGGTGGACCTGGCAGTGTCTGAGGTGTACCTGGAAGTGTCTGAGGTGTGCCAGAGTCAGCGGTGTACCTGGGAGTGTTAGAGGTGTATCAGGGAGTGACAGAGAGTACCTAGGAGTGTCAGAGGTGTACCTGAGAGGAGAGTACCACCTGGAGTTTGTACCTGGGAGGTCAGAGGTGTACCTGGGAGGTCAGGGGAAATTAGAGTGTCATGGAGTACCTGGGAGTGTTGAGGTGTACCTGGGAGTGTCAGAGGTGTATCTGGGAGTGTCGGACGGTACCTGGGAGTGTCAGAGGTGTACCAGGGAATGTCAGTGGAGTACCTGGGAGTCAGAGGTGTACCTGGAGTGTCAGAGGTACCTGGGAGTGTCAGGTGTCCTGGTAGTGTCAGAGGTGTACCAGGGAGTGTCAGAGGTGTACCTTGAGGTCGGAGGTGTACCTGGGAGGTGAGAAGTGTACCTGGGAGTGTCGGAGGCGGACCTGGGAGGTCAGAGGTGTACCTGGGAGTATTAGAGGTGTACCTGGGAGTGTAAGAAGTGTACCTGGGAGGTCATGGTGTGCTTTGAGGTCTGAGATGAACCCCGGAGGTGAGAGGTGTGCCTGGCAGTGTCAGAGGTGCACTTGGGAGTGTCAGAGGTTCACCTTGAGTGTCTGAAGTGTACCTGAGTGCCTGAGGTGTACCTGGCAGTGTCTGAGGTGTACCTGAAGTGTCTGAGGTGTACATGGTGTTTCAGCGGTGTACCTGGGAGTGTCAGCGGTGTACCTGGGAGGTTAGAGGTGTATTAGGGAGTGACAGAGGAGTACCTAGGAGTGTCAGAGGTACCTGAGAGTGAGAGAACTGTACCTGGGAGTTTCTGCGGTGTACCTGGGAGTGTCAGAGGTGTACCTGGGAGGTCAGAGGGTGTACCTGGGAGGTCAGGTGTACCTGGGAGGTCAGAGGTGTACCAGGGAGTGTCAGAGGGTGTACCTTGAGTGTCGGAGGTGTACATGGGAGTGTCTGGTGTATCTGGGAGTATCTGGAGTTGGGAGTGTCTGAGGTGTACTTGGAGTGTCAGAGGTGTACCTGGGAGTGTCAGAGGTGTACCTGGGAGTGTCAGGGGTGTACCAGGAGTGTCAGTGGAGACCTGGGAGTGTCAGAGATGTGCCTGGAGTGTCAGAGGTGTGCCTGGGGTCTCAGATGTGAACCAGGGAGTGTCAGAGGAGTACCGGGAGTGTCAGAGGGTTTTGGGGTGTCGGAGGTGTACCTGGGAGTGTCAGAGATGTACCTGGGGTGTCAGAGGTGTATCTGGGAGTGTCGGACGTGTACCTGGGGTGTCAGAAGTGTACAAGGGAATGCCAGTGGAGTACTTGGGAGTGTCAGAGGTGTACCTGGGAGTGTCAGGTGTGCCTGGGGTGTCGGAGGTGTACCTGGGAGTGTACAGGGTACCTGGGATTGTCAGAGGTGTACCAGGGGTGTCAGAGGTGTATCTGGGAGTGTCGGACGTGTGCCTGGGAGTGTCAGAGTGTGCAGGGAGCAGGGAATGCCAGTGGAGCACTTGGGGTCTCAGGAGGTGTGCCTGGGAGTGTGGGGTGTGCTGGGTGTGTGGTGTGCCTTGGGTGTCAGGGTGTGCCTGGGGATTGTGGGGGTGTACCTAGGGTGTCGGAGGTGTGCCTGGGGAGTGTGGGGTGTGGGCGTGTCAGAGGTGTACCTGGGAGTGTCAGGGTGTGCAGGGAGTGTCGGAGTTGTACTGCTTGGTGTCAGCAGTGTAACTGGGGAGTGTCAGAGGTGTGCAGGGGAATGTCAGTTAGAGTACCTGGGGAGTGTCAAGGTGGCCTGCAAGTGTCCAGGGTGTGCCTGGGGAGTGTCAGAGGTGTGCCTGGGGAGTGTCAGTGTTACCTGGGAGTGTTGGAGAATTGTGCTGGGAGTGTCCTAGGTGTGCCTGGGGTGCAGAGGTGTGCCTCAGAGTGCAGGTGTGCCTGGGGTGTCAGAGGTGCCTGGGGTGGGGTGTGCCTGGGATTCTAAGGAGTGTGCAAGTGTCAGCGGTGTGCCTGGGAGTGTCTGGATGAACCTCCCAGGTGTGGGGTGTGCTGGGGTGTCAGAGGTGCTTGGGGAGTGTCAGGGTTCTGTAGAATGTCTGGGGAATTTCCTGGGAGTTTCTGAAGTGTGCCAGTGTCTGAGGTGTACCTGGAAGTGTCTGAGGTGTACATGGCAGTGTCAGCAGTGTGCCTGGGGAGTGTGGGAGGTGTATCAGGGAGTGACAGAGTACCTAGGGAGTGTCAGGGGTGTGCCTGAGGTGAAGTACTGTGCCTGGGGAGTTTCTGCGATTGTGCCTGGGGTGTAAGAGATGTGCCTGGGGAGTGCCAGGTGTGCCTGGGGAGTGTCAGAGTGTGCCTGGGGTGTGGGGTGTGCCTGGGGTTGTGGGGGTGTGCCTGGGGTGTCAGCGGTGTGCACAGGGAGTGTCTGAGATGAACCTCAGGTGTGAGAGGTGTGCCTAGAGTGTCAGAGGTGCACTTGGGAGTGTCAGAGGGTTCACCTTGGGTGTCTGGTGTTCTGGGGAGACACCCAGGGGTGGCACCTGGCAGTGTGTCTGGGGGTGTACCTGGAAGTGTCCCAGGGGTGGCATGGCGGTGTCAGCGGTGTGCCTGGGGAGTGTTGGGGTGTATCCAGGGGTGACAGAGGGTACCTAGGGTGTCAGGGTGTGCCTGAGGTGAGAGTACTGTACCTGGGGTTTCTGCAGTGCACCCACCCAAGTGTCAGAGGTGTGCCTGGGGAGTGTGTGTCAGGGGTGTGCAGGGGCTGTCCAGTGGAGTGCCTGGGGTGTTGGAGGTGTGCCTGGGGTGTCAGTTGTGCCTGAGTGTCAAGGTGTGTCTGGTGTCAGGTGGCCTGGTGTCAGGGAGGTCACCAGGGATGTCAGTGGAGTGCCTGGGGTGTCAAGGTGTGCCTGGGTGTCAGAGGTGTGCCTGGGAGTGTCAGGGGTGTACCTGGTGGTGTCAGAGGTGTGCCAGGGGTGTCAGGGGTGTGCCTTGGGTGTGGTGTGCCTGGGGTGTCTGGGGTGTATCCTAGGGTATCTGGGTGTGCACAGGTGTCAGAGTTGTGCCTGGGGTGTCCAGAGGTGTGCCTGGGGAGTGTCAGAGGTGTGCCTGGGTGTCAGAGTTGTGCAAGGGAGTGTCGTGGAGTGCCTGGGGTGTCAGAGGTGTACTGGGGTGTCGATTGTACATAGGTATGGTGGTTTGACACCTGGCAGTGTCAGCGGTGTGCCTAGGGTGTCAGAGGTGTGCCTGGGGAGTGTCTGGGGTGTGCACAGGTGTGATAGGTGTGTATCTAGGAGTGTCTGAGAGTGTTCCTGGGGTGTAAGAGTGTGCCTGGTGTCTGAGGTGTGCAAGTGTCTGATCATGTGCCTAGAGTGTCAGGAGAACCAGGGAGTGTCAGAACACAAGTGTCAGGTGTACTTGGGGTGTCCAGTGAGGTACCTGTAAGTCTCAAAGGGTGTACCTGGGGAATTATCAGGTGTACCTGGGAATATCGGAGGTTACCTGCGTATATCGGAAGTGTGCCAGTGAGGTGTGAGGTGTGCCTGGGAGTCTCAGAAGTGAACCAGGGAGTGTCAGAGGAGTACCTGGGGAGTGTCCAGAATTGTACCAGGAGTGTCAGTGAAGTACCTGGGAGTCTCAAGGTGTACAGCAGGTATCAGGGTGTACCTGGGAATATCAGGTGTACCTGGGAATATCGGAGGTGTACCTGGGAGTGTCGGAGGTGTGCCTGGGTGTCAGGTGTGCCTAGGTGTCACAGGAGTACCTGGGATTCTCAGGCTGCTGTCAGAGTGTGCAAGTGTCAGAGATTACAAGTGTCAGGGGTGTATCTGGGAGTGTCGGACGTGTGCCGCAAGTGTCAAGTGTACCAGGGAATGCCAGTGGAGTACTTGGGGGTCTCAGAGGTGTGCCTGGGGAGTGTCAGGGAATTGTGCCTGGGGAGTGTCAGGTGTACCTGGGAGTGTCTGGAATACCTGGGTTGTAAAGGGTGTACCTGGCAGTGTCAGAGTGTGCCTGGGGTGTAGAAGTGTGCCTGGGCGTGTCGGAGGGTGTGCCCAGGGAGTGTGGGGTGTGCCTGGCAGTGTCCAGCGGTGTAACTAGGGTGTCAGAGTGTACAGGGAATGTCAGTGGAGTACTGGGAGTGTCCAAATGTGTACACGAAGGAGTGTGTCAGAGGTGTGCCTGGAGTTCAGGGGTGTACCTGGGGTGTCAGAGGTGTGCCTGGGGTGTCAGAGGTGTGCAGGTGTCCTGGGTGTGCCTGCGGGGTGTGGGGGTGTGCCTGGGGTGCCAGGTGTGCCTGGGTGTTGGGTGCCTGGGGTGTCAGGGGTGTGCCTGGGGAGTGTGGGGGTGTGCCTGGAGTGTCGGAGGCGGACCTGGGGTGTCAGGTGTGCCTGGGAGTGTGGGGTGTACCTGGGATTGTAAGTGTACCTGGGGAGTGTGTCAGCGGTGTGCCTGGGGTGTCTGAGATGAACCTCAGGTGTGAGAGGTGTGCCTGGGGTGTCAGAGGTGCGCAGAATCGTCAGGGGTTGCACCTTGGAGTGTCTGGGGTGTGCCTGGGGTTTCTGAGGTGTGCCTGGCAGTGTCTGGGGTGTGCCTGGGTGTCTGGGGTGCATGTGATATCAGCGGTGTGCCTGGGGAGTTAGAGTTGTATCAGGGGTGACAGAGGTGCCTGGGAGTGTCAAGGAGTGTACCTGAGGTGGAGTGCTGTACGCAGGGTTTCTGCGGTGTGTGCCTGGAGGTGTCAGAGGTGTGCCTGGGGTGTCAGGTTGTACCAGGTGTCAGTTGGGTGCCTTAGGTGTTGGGAGGTGTACCTGGGGTGTCAGGGGTGTGCCTGGGGTGTCAGGAGGTGTATCTGGGAGTGTCGGACGTGTGCCTGCAGAGTGTCAGAGGTGTACCCAGGGGAATGTCAGTGGGTACCTGGGGGAGTGTCAGGGGTGTGCCTGGGGTGTCAGAGGTGTACCTGGGAGTGTCAGGGGCGTGCCTGTGGGTAGTGTCAGAGGGTGTACCAGGGGAGTGTCAGAGGGTGTACTGTGGAGTGTCAGGTGTGCCTGGGAGTGTCTGGGGTGTATCCCCAGGAGTATCTGGGGGTGTGCCTGGGGTGTCTGGGGTGTGCACCAAGTGTCAGAAGGTGTGCAAGTGTCAGAGTGTACCTGGGGAGTGTCAAGGGTGCAGGGAGTGTCAGTGGGTGCCTGGGGAGTGTCAGAGTGTGCCTGGGGTGTCGGAGAGGTGCATAGAGTGTCAGAGTTGTACCTGGCAGTGTCATGGTGCACCTAGGAGTGTCAGGGGTGTGCGCAAGGTGTCTGAGGTGTGCCTGGGGAGTGTGATGGGTGTGTCTAGGAGTGTCTGGGGTGTTCTGGGGTGTCCAGGGTGTGCCTGGGGTGTCTGAGGTGTGCCTGGGTGTGCAGTGTGTGCCTAGGGGTGTGTGGGAGAACCAGGGTGTCAGAGGGTACCTCAGTGTCAGAGGTGTGCCAGGGGTGTCGGTGAGGTACCAGTCTCAAAGGGTGTGCCTGGGGAGTATCGGAGGTGTGCCGGAATATCGGAGGTTACCTGCGTATATCAGGAGGTGTACCAGAGTGTCAGAGGTGTGCGAGTCTCACAGGAGACAGGGGTGTCAGAGGAGTGCCTGGGGAGTGTCAGGAGAGTGTGCCAGGGGTGTCAGTGAAGTACCTGGAGTCTCAAGGTGTGCAGGAGGTATCAGAGGTGTACCTGGGAATATCAGTGTACCTGGGAATATCGGAGGTGTACCTGGGAGTGTCAGAGGTGTGCCTGGGGTGTCAGTGTGCCCAGAGTGTCACAGGTGCCTGGGATTGTCAGAGCTGTACCTGGCACTGTCAGAGGTGTGCCTGGGAGTGTCAGAGATGTACCTGGGAGTGTCAGAGGTGTATCTGGGAGTGTCGGACGTGTACCTGGGAGTTGTCAGAAGTGTACCAGGGAATGTCAGTGGAGTCCTGGGAGTGTCAAATGTGTGCCTGGGGTGTCAGAGGTGTACCTGGGGTGTCAGAGGTGTGCCTGGGGTGTCAGAGGTGTGCCTGGGGAGTGTCAGGGGTCTGCAGGGGTGTCTGGGTGTGCCTGGGAGTGTAGAGTGTGCCTGGGGTGCCGGGTGTGCCTGGGGTGTTGGAGGTGTGCCTGGGAGTGTCAGAGGTGTGCCTGGGGTGTCAGAGGTGTACCTGGGGAGTGTCAGCGGTGTACCTGGGAGTGTCTGAGGTGTGCCTGGGGTGTCAAATGTGTGCCTGGGGTGTCAGAGGTGTGCCTGGGGAGTGTCAGAGGTGTGCCTGGGGTGTCAGGGTGTGCCGCTGGGGTGTGGTGTGCCTGGGGTGTCAGAGGTGCTTGGGGGTCAAGAGGTTCACCTTGGAGTGTCTGAGGTGTTCCTGGGGTTTCTGGGGTGTGCCTGGCGGTGTCTGAGGTGTGCCTGGAGTGTCTGAGGTGTGCATGGCAGTGTCAGCGGTGTGCCTGGAGTGTTGGGGTGTATCAGGGTGACAGAGGTGCCTGGGTGTCAGAGGTGTGCCTGGTGGTGCTGTACCTGGGGTTTCTGCGGTGTGCCTGGGAGTGTAAGTGTACCTGGGGTGCCGGAGGTGTGCCTGTGTCAGGGGTGTGCCTGGGGGTGTTAGAGGTGTACCTGGGATTGTAGGAGGTGTGCCTGGGGTGTCAGTTGTACCTGGGGAGTGTCTGAGATGAACCTCGGGGAGTGTCTGAGATGAACCCTCGGAGTGTGAGAGGTGTGCCTGGGAGTGTCAGAGGTGCACTTGGGAGGCCGTAGAGGCACCACCTTGGAGTGTCTGGAGGTGTTCCTGGGAGTTTCTGGAGTGTGTACCTGGCAGTGTCTGAGGTGTACCTGGAAGTGTCTGAGGTGTACATGGCAGTGTCAGCGGTGTACCTGGGAGCGTTAGAGGTATCAGGGAGTGACAGGAGGAGTACCTAGGAGTGTCAGGAGGTACCTGAGAGGAGAGCACTGTACCTGGGAGTTTCTTGCGGTGCACTGGAGTGTCAGAGGTGTGGCCTGGGAGTGTCAGGGGTGTACCAGGGAGTGTCAGTGGAGTACCTTGGGAGTGTTAGGAGGTGTACCTGGGAGGTCAGGAGGTGTACCTGGGAGTGTCAGGAGGTGTATCTGGGAGGTTTCTGGACGTACCTGGGAGTGTCAGAGGTGCAATTAGGAATGTCAGGTGGAGTACCTGGGAGGTCAGGAGGTGTACCCTGGGAGTGTCAGGAGGTGTACCTGGGAGTGTCAGGGGTACCTGTAGTGGCCCAGAGGTGTACCAGGAGGTCAGAGGTGTACATTGGAGGTCAGGAGGTGTACCTGGGAGTGTCTGGGGGTGTATCTAGGGAGTATCTGGGTGTACCTGGGAGTGTCTGAGGTGCACCTGGGAGGCCAGGAGGTGTACCTGGGAGTGTCAGAGGCAACGGGAGTGTCAGGGGTGTACCAGGGAGTGTCATTGGAGTACCTGGGAGTGTCAGAGGTGTACCTGGGAGTGTCGGAGGTGCACAGAGTGTCAGAGTTGTACCTGCAGTGTCATGGTGTGTACCTAGGAGTGTCAGAGGTGTGCCTGGGAGTGTCTGAGGTGTGCTCTGTGGAGGTGATAGGTGTATCTAGGGAGTGTCTGAGGTGTTCTCAGTGTCAGGAAGGTACCTGGGAGTGTCTGAGGTGTACCTGGGAGTGTCTGATGTGTACCTAGGGAGCAAGCCAGGGGAGAAACCAGGGAGTGTCAGAGGAGTACCTGGGAGGCCAGAGGTGTACCAGGGAGGTCAGTGAGGTACCTGGGGAGTCTCAAGTGTACCTGGGAGTATCGGAGGTGTACCTGGGAATATCGGAGGGTTACCTGCGTATATCGGAGGTGTACCAGTGAGTGTCAGAGGTGTACCTGGGAGTCTCAGCATGAACCAGGGAGTGTCAGAGGAGTACTTGGGGAGGCCAACAGAGGTGTACCAGGGAGGTCAGTCAGTGAAGTACCTGGGAGTCTCAGTGTAACTTTGAGTATCAGAGGTGTACCTGGGGAATATCGAGGTGTACCTGGGAATATCGGAGGTACCTGGGAGTGTCAGGAGGTGTGTACCTGGGAGTGTCGGAGGTGTACCTGGGAGGTCACAGGAGTACCTGGGATTGTCAGAGCTGTACCTGTGGCACGTCAGAGGTGTACCTGGGAGTGTCAGAGATGTACCTGGGAGTGTCAGAGGTATCTGGAGTGTCGGACGTGACCTGGGAGTGTCAGAAGTGTACCAGGAACAGTGGAGTACTTGGGAGGTCAGGAGGTGTACCTGGGAGTGTCAGAGGTGTACCTGGGAGTGTCGGAGGTGTACCTGGGAGTGTCACAGGAATGGCCTGGGATTGTCAGAGGTGTGTACCCTAAGAAAACAGAGGTGTACCTGGGAGTGTGAGAAGGTACCTGGGCGTGTCGGAGGTGTACTTGGGAGTGTCGTGGAGGTGCACTTGGCAGTGTCAGCAGGTAACTGGGGAGGTCACAGGTGTTCCAGGGAATGTCAGTGAGCACCTGTGGAGTGTCAAATGTGGGTACCTGGGGAGGTCAGGAGGTGTACCTGGGAGGTCAGAGGCACCTGGGAGTGTCAGAGGTGTATCTGGGAGTGCTGGGGAGGCAGCCCTGGGAGTGTCCCATGTGTACCTGGGAGTGGAAGGGCACCTGGGAGTGCCGGAGGTGTACCTGGGAGTGTTGGAGGTGTACCTGGGAGGCCAGAGGTACCTGGGAGGGTTTGGAGGTGTACCTGGGAGTGTGAGAAGTGTACCTGGGAGGTCGGAGGCGGGACCTGGGAGTGCCGAGGTGCACCTGGGAGTATTAGAGGTGTACCTGGGATTGTGCAGCGGCACCTGGGAGCAGCTGGGGTGTACCCTGGGAGTGTCTGGAGATGAACCCGGAGTGTGAGAGGTGTGCCTGGGAGTGTCAGAGGGTGCACTCCTTGGGAGGTCAGGAGGTTCACCTTGGAGGTCTTGAGGTGTACCTGGGAGTTTCTGGAGGTGTACCTGGCAGTGTCTGGAGGTGTACCTGAAGTGCCCTGCTGAGGTGTACATGGCAGCATCAGCGGTGTACCTGGGGAGTGTTAGAGGTGTATCAGGAGTGACAGAGGAGTACTCCAGAGTGTCAGAGGTGTACCTGGAGAGGAGAGTACTGTACCTTGGGAGTTTCTGGGCGGTGTACCTGGAGTGTCAGAGGTGTACCTGGGAGTGTCAGGTACCAGGAGTGTCAGTGGAGTACCTGGGAGTGTTTGAGGTGTACCTGGGAGTGCTGGGGAGGTGCACCTGGAGTGTCAGAGGTATCTGGGAGTGTCGGACGGTACCTGGGAGGTCAGAGGTGTACTTAGGAATGTCAGTGAGTACCTGGGAGTGTCAGAGGTGTACCTGGGAGGTCAGGAGGTACCTGGGGAGGTGTCAGGGGTGTACCCAGAAAGTCAGAAAATTAGGAGGTCAGAGGTGTACCTTTGGAGGTCGGAGGTGTACCTGGGAGGCCAGAGGTGTACCCAGGGGAGTGTCAGAGGTGTACCTGGGAGTGTCAAGGGTGTACCAGGAGTGTCAGTGAGTACCTGGGAGGTCAGGAGGTGTACCTGGGAGTGTCGGAGGTGTACATAGAGTGTCAGAGTTGTACCTGGCAGTGTCAGCGGTGCACCCAGGGAGTGTCAGAGGTGTGCCTGGGAGTGTCTGAGGTGCCTGGGAGTGTGATAGGTATCTAGGAGTGTCTGAGTGTTCCTGGGAGGTCAGAAGTGTACCTGGGAGTGTCTGAGGTGTACCTGGGAGTGTCTGATGTGTACCTAGGAGGTCATGGGAGAACCAGGGGAGTGTCAGAGAGGCACCGGGAGTGTCAGAGGTGTACCAGGGAGGTCAGTGAGGTACCTGGGAGTCTCAAAGGTGGCACGGGGAGTATCGGAGGTGTACCTGGGAATATCGGAGGGTTACCTGCGTATATCGGAGGTGCACCAGGGAGTGTCAGAGGTGTACCTGGGGAGTCTCAATAAGTGAACCAGGGGAGGTCAGAGGAGTACCTGGGAGTGCGTCAGAGGTGTACCAGGAGGTCAGTGAAGGCACCTGGGAGTCTCAAAGGTGTACCTTTGGAGTATCAGGAGGTGTACCTGGGGAATATCGGAGGTGTACCTGGGAATATCGGAGGTGTACCCGGGAGGTCAGAGGTGTACCTGGGAGTGCTTGGAGGTGTACCTGGGAGTGTCACAGGAGGCCTGGGATTGTCAGAGCTGTACCTGGCACTGTCAGAGGTAAAACGGGAGTGTCAGGAGATGTACCTGGGAGTGTCAGAGGTGTATCTGGGAGTGTCGGACGTACCTGGGAGTGTCAGAAGGTACCAGGGAATGTCAGTGGAGTACCTGGGAAAGCCAAATGTACCTGGGAGTGTCAGAGGTACCTGGGAGGCTCAGAGTAAAAATTGGGGAGGTCAGAGGTGTACCTGGGAGGCCAGAGGTCTACCTGAGTGTCCTAGGTACCCTGGGAGTGTAAGAAGTGTACCTGGGGAGTGCCGGAGGTGTACCTGGGGAGGTTGGAGGTGTACCTGGGAGTGTCAGAGGTACTTGGGAGTGTTGTAGAGGTGTACCTGGGAGAAGTCATGGTGTACCTGGGAGTGTCTGAGGTGTGCTGCCTGGGGAGGTCAAATGTGTACCTGGGAGTGTCAGAGGTGTACCTGGGAGTGTCAGGAGGTGTACCTGGGAGTGTCAGAGGTGTACCTGGGGAGTGTCAGAGGTGTACCTGGGAGGTCCTAGGTACCTGGGAGTGTAAGAAGGTACCTTGGGAGTGCCGGAGGTACCTGGGAGTGTTGGAGGTACCTGGGGAGTGTCAGGAGGTGTACTTGGGAGGTCAGAGGTGTACCTGGGAGGTCATGGTACCTGGGAGTGTCTGAGGTGCCTGGGAGTGTCAGAGGTGTACCTGGGAGTGAGGTACCTGGGAGGTGGAGAAGTGTGCCTGGGAGTGTCGGAGGCGGACCTGGGAGTGTCAGAGGTGTGCCTGGGAGCATTTGAGGTGTACCTCGGAGAGTCAGAGGTGCAACGAGGAATGTCAGGGGTATACAGGGAGTGTCAGTGAAGTACCGGGAAGTCTCTCAAAGGTGTGCCTGGGAGTATCAGAGGTGTACCTGGGAGTCTTGTGGAAGTGAACCAGGGAGCTAGAGGAGTACCTGGGAGTTTCAGAGGTGCACCAGGGAGTGTCAGTGAAGTAACGGGAGTCTCTTATAGGTGTCTGAGGTACCTGGGAGTGTCTGAGGTGCAACCTGGGGAGTGTCATTGGGGAAACCAGGAGTGCAGGAAAGAGGTGTACCTGGGAGTGTCAGATGTGTACCAGGAATGTCTGAGGTGTATCTGGGAGTGTCAGGAGGTGTACCAGGGAGTGTCAGAGAATACCTAGGGAGTGTCAGGAGGTGTACCTGGGAGTGTCAGAGGTACCTGGGAGTGTCAGAGGTACCAGGAGTGTCAGAGGTGTACCTGGGAGTGTTTGAGGCACCTGGGAGTGTCTGGGTGTACCTGGGAGTATCTGGGTGTACCTGGGAGTGTCTGAGGTGTACCTGGGAGGCCAGAGGTACCTGGGAGTGTGAGAAGTACCTGGGAGTGTCGGAGGTGTACCTGGCTGTGTCGGGTGCACCCAAGGTGTCAGCGGTGTACCTGGGAGTGTCAGAGGTGTGTGCCAGGAATGTCAGTGAGTGCCTGGGAGGTCAAAGGTGTACCTGGGAGTGTCAGAGGTTTACCTGGGGAGTGTCAGAGGAGCACCTGGGAGAAACAGAGGTGTATCTGGGAGCACAGACGTGTACCTGGGGAGGTCAGAGGTAACGGAGTGTCTGAGAAAATGGGAGTGTCAGAGGTGTGCCCAGAGTGCTCAGAGGTGTACCAGGGAGTGTCAGAGGTGTGTACCTGGGAGTGTCGGAGGTGTACCTGGGAGTGTCTGGGTGTGTATCTGGGAATATCTGGGGTGTACCTGGGAGGTCCTGGAGGTGTACCAGGGAGTGCTCAGAGGAGCACCTGGGAAGGAGAGGTGTACCAGGGAGGCCGGTGTGTGAAGCACCTGGGAGTTCCAAAAGGTGTACCTGGGAGTATCAAAGGTGTACCTGGGAATATCGGAGGTACCTGGGAATATTTGGAGGTGTACCTGGGAGTGCCAGGAGGTGTACCTGGGAGGTCGGAGGTGTACCTGGGAGGTGCCGCATGGTGAGTACCTGGGATTGTCAGGAGCTGTACCTGGCAGTGTCAGAGGTGTACCTGGGAGTGTCAGGAGATGTACCTGGAGTGTCAGAGGCATCTGGGAGCAGTCGGACGTGTACCTGGGAGTGTCGTGTCAGAA
>NW_024755074.1:0-12888 GCF_018991925.1 Homarus americanus
ACAAGACTCACGTGTACCCTGACGTAGGCCCAGTGGGTGCTGGCTGGGCTGCCTCCTATGAGAGGCTTCTGCTGAGCTGGGGTCTGGTCGGGAAGTCCCCTTCCCGACCTGGGGAGAGGGTGAGCTTGACTCTGAGAAGTGAACCGAGTGACGACCCGAACGGGAGAGAGATGACAGCAACCAGAATGAGAATCGTAATGGAATCCCGAATGGAATCTCGAATGCCGAATGCGGAATATTGAATGCCCGTGGACGGGACTGTAGGGCCTTTATATGGGGTCGGCCCAGCCGGCTTCTGACCTCTAACAATTAACACTAAACTGGTTTGATCTGGCTAATTGTGTGCAGGTGTGGTCCTGGCCAGGTGTCTTGGCTAGGTGCGGTTGTAGGTCACCGGCTCACGTCATTAGCGGGCAAGGTCAAGTCCCTTGGGTCGACCTGAGGTGTGTCAACCTGGAATGCGGTGGTACCACGAGGTCTGTGGTGTACTTGCTGTTATATGTGACATAATTCTGGGCTGTAAGGTTTGGTCTGACAATCACTCATTACACCTCCCGCCAAGACCAAAGCTTCATCACAGAGACTGATGTCACATATAGACAGCAACATCACGTGTGGTATCAAAGATAATCCCTGGGGCGCTAACATAGTCTCATATTTACAAACACCGATCTCATAGGTGTATGTTTTTCTACTGGCGCTAGTTTGATCTGACAAAGCTCACTATACCTCCCGCCAAGATCAAAGCTTCTATGCCAGGAGAAAAAGGAAACATAGCAAGTGAACATAGAGTGAAAAAATCCTTCATATGTAGCATAGTGTCCGAGGCAACCTTGCAAATCACATTCTACAAACAATAACAGGTGTTACATTTCCTTATCAGCCCATGTCAAAATAATAATTCATCTCAGTCAGTAATATAGCTACAACATCGTGTTTCATAGTCCAAGACATTGATCAAATGAACTCATAGAAAAAAGTGAGACTAAAAAAAGACATTCTTTGTAGTAAACATCAACAAAATCAGAGAAAATACTTCAAAATACACAAAAAAATTTCCTACTTCACATATTAGGGTATTGATATCTTTTTATTATACATCAACAACATCAGTACATTAGTTGGGTCCGGCATAGCTCACGTCTTCCATCCAGCTGGTATCTGAAAAATAGGGGATGGCGGCAGCTCAGCAGCTGTAGTCGGTTGGTCCTTCATCATCGACTTTCTTGTGATGTCAGGACAGCACATCTTCTGTCTTCTGTCTTCTTTCTTCACATACCGCACCTTGTAGGTCGTTTCTCCACACCTTCTGACTTCTTCTCACTTCCTCCTGGTTTCTATACTCTTCCAGACGAGTTTTCTGTCCCATCTGCGTTCTTCCTCTATACATCTTCATTTTCATATTCCAGATGAATTTTTCTGCTCCATCTGAGTTTCTTTATACATCTTCGTTTTCCGTCATATTCCAGATGAATTTTTCTGCTTCATCTGCATTTCTTCTCTGCAACATCATCATTTTCAACATATTCCAGACGAATTTTTCTGCTCCATCTGTATTTCTTCTCTGCAACATCATCATTTTCAACATATTCCAGACGATTTTCTGTTCATCTGCCGACGGCCCTCTCCGGCCGGGATGAGCCGGTCCACTGTTTGGGCTGTCGTCTCCTTAGATGACTGTAAGGCAGGTTCCGCGGACCAGGGCTCGCCCTCCGTACGTGAGTGTCGGCGAGACCAAAGACCGTCCTGTCTTACACCTTCCACAGTGGTGAATCCCTCCCTGGCTGGGCTCACCAGAGTTCGTTGTGTGGCGATCCATTCCACACTCCTTACTTCCTAAAGTAGAAAAATATAAAATCTTCTTAATCCTATACCAAGGGAGGACTTGAAAGAAGTGACGTGGTGTGTGGTGGGTTTCGTGCTGCCTTCATCAAGCTGCATTCATCACGCTGCTTTCATCATGCTGGTTCTTCTCTGCTCGTATGTACTGTGGTTGACGTCCGGCTGGCCATGGGTGGTACTGTGTGTGACATTTGACAGAAAAACAATCCTAAAGGGGTGATGGATTAGTTGGAAGTGCATTCGCAAAAAAAAGTTCACTTTATATGTTAGGTCAATGTTTGGCAACTATCATTTCCGTCACGACAATGTTCTCATCAGGCTGGGTCGGGGAGTGAAGCTCTGCGCACTACACTGAATATCATTTATCACTGCGCGTCAAAGAGTACATCACAAATCATAATAGCATAAAAATACACTGAGTGAAGCTCTGCATTCATCGCAATATTACTTTATATTAACCATCATCAACAACACACAGCTTACGGGACAAAAGACGGGGGATTAGTGTGGTCAAGCGGCGGGGCAGGTCAGAAGGACGTGAGGTCACCCGAGCGGGGTGGGGCGAGGCTGGCCAGGCCCAGCCAGGCTGGTGCGTTGCGGGTGAGGTGGGGAGGAGCCGAGGCGCGGTTGATCGGGCCAGACCTAGGCTTCGCGGGGCGGGGAGGTGCACGGAACGGAGGGGCGGGGCAGGGCAGGGCAGGGATGGGATGGGAGGAAGGGTAAGGAGGGTGAGGTAAGGATTAGGACAGGGAGGAGGATGTAGGTTAAAAGACATGTTAAGTTATAACAGTTAGTACAGACACCGCTTTCATCACTGAAACACAATGGCTACATTCAACACTGACCAACAATCAAACTGCACTTGGGCTACTGAGAATGCCACAGATAGCGGGTGACACTGAGAAATTACGTTAAGCACTGAACATATTTCTAGTAAAAATTCGCGCCTACCACGACGAGAGACATTTACTTGAGCTGTAACGGAGACACACTAGGACACTTTTCACGCTACTACGCAGGAACTTCTTATCACGCACTTTTGAACTAACGAGCCAGGTGTTATGGCTAACCGAGGGAAGGCATGGGTTTACGTTAAGTACACTGTTACCAATAACAAGGGACGAGGGGAGCGTGGGTTAACGTCATAGTTCGCTGCCACCAATGTAATGAGACAGAATAAACAGAGAAGAGGAAGATATATATATATAGGAGAGAGTATAGAGTATAGGAATGTAAAGATAAGAAACTTGGTAGCGTGGCCTGGATGTTATTTGCACAGCGTCACTGCGCTTATCTTATCTCGTATGTCAATACACATATATCACTTCTTAAAGGGACAACTTGTTAAACACCTCTTGATACAACTATTTATTACTTCACTCAATGACATGGACACATTAATATCACTATTATATCGGGGTACTAACACATCATGCTTTACGTTACTTGACGCTGACTCTCGGACACACCTGAATGAATACACTTCCCACAGTAGGTAACTCACCCTAGGACGTTCTGACAAGACTCACGTGTACCCTGACGTAGGCCCAGTGAATGCTTGGCTGGGCTGCCTCCATCACAGGGAGAGTCTGCTTAGCTGACGATGCCGTGGTCTAGTCGGGAGGTTGCCCTCCCGACCTGGGGAGGGGACGTGCGTGACTCTGCTTAGTGAACCGAGTGACGACCCGAACGGGAGAGAGATGACAGCAACCAGAATGAGAATCGTAATGGAATGGGAATGGTAATGCCCGTGGACGGGACTGTAGGGCCTTTATATGGGGTCGGCCCAGCCGGCTTCTGACCTCTAACAATTAACACTAAACTGGTTTGATCTGGATAATTGTGTGCAGGTGTGGTCCTGGCCAGGTGTCTTGGCTAGGTGCGGTTGTAGGTCACCGGCTCACGTCATTAGCGGGCCAGGTCAAGTCCCTAGGGTCGACCTGAGGTGTGTCAACCTGGAATGCGGTGGTACCACGAGGTCTGTGGTGTACTCGCTGTTATATGTGACATAATTCTGGTCTGTAAGCTTTGGTCTGACAATCACTCATTACACCTCCCGCCAAGACCAAAGCTTCATCACAGAGACTGATGCCACATATAGACAGCAACATCACGTGTGGTATCAAAGATAATCCCTGGGGCGCTAACATAGTTTCACATTTACAACCAACAATCTCATAGGTGTATGTTTTTCTACTGGCGCTAGTTTGATCTGACAAAGCTCACTATACCTCCCGCCAAGATCAAAGCTTCTATGCCAGGAGAAAAAGGAAACATAGCATAGAATGAAAAAATCCTTCATATGTAGCATAGTGTCCGAGGCAACCTTGCAAATCACATTCTACAAACAACAACAGGTGTTACATTTCCTTATCAGCCCATGTCAAAATAGTAATTCATCTCCGTCAGTAATATAGCTACAACATCGTGTTTCATAGTCCAAGACATTGATCAAATGAACTCATAGAAAAAAGTGAGACTAAAAAAAAGACATTCTTTGTAGTAAACATCAACAAAATCAGAGAAAATACTTCAAAATACAAAAAATGTTCCTACTTCACATATTAGGGGATTGATATCTTTTTATTATACATCAACAACATCAGTACATTAGTTGGGTCCGGCATAGCTCACGTCTTCCATCCGGCTGGTATCTGAAAAACAGGGGATGGCGGCAGCTCAGCAGCTGTAGTCGGTTGGTCCTTCATCATCGGCTTTCTTGTGATGTCAGGACAGCACATCTTCTGTCTTCTTTCTTCACATAGCACATCTTCTGTCTTCTTTCTTCACATAACACATCTTCTGTCTTCTTTCTTCACATACCGCACCTTGTAGGTCGTTTCTCCACACCTTCTGACTTCTTCTCACTTCCTCCTGGTTTCTATACTCTTCCAGACGAGTTTTCTGTCCCATCTGCGTTCTTCCTCTATACATCTTCATTTTTCATATTCCAGATGAATTTTTCTGCTCCATCTGAGTTTCTTTATACATCTTCGTTTTCCGTCATATTCCAGATGAATTTTTCTGCTTCATCTGCATTTCTTCTCTGCAACATCATCATTTTCAACATATTCCAGACGATTTTCTGTTCATCTGCCGTCGGCCCCTTCCGGCCGGGATGAGCCGGTCCACTGTTTGGGCTGTCGTCTCCTTCGATGACTGTAAGGCAGGTTCCGCGGACCAGGGCTCGCCCTCCGTACGTGAGTGTCGGCGAGACCAAAGACCGTCCTGTCTTACACCTTCCACAGTGGTGAATCCCTCCCTGGCTGGGCTCACCAGGGTTCGTTGTGTGGCGATCCATTTCACACTCCTTACTTCCTAAAGTAGAAAAATATAAAATCTTCTTAATCCTATACCAAGGGAGGACTTGAAAGAAGTGACGTGGTGTGTGGTGGGTTTCGTGCTGCCTTCCTCAAGCTGCATTCATCACGCTGCTTTCATCATGCTGGTTCTTCTCTGCTCGTATGTACTGTGGTTGACGTCCGGCTGGCCATGGGTGGTACTGTGTGTGACATTTGACAGAGAAACAATCCTAAAGGGGTGATGGGTTACTTGGAAGTGCATTCGCAAAAAAAAAGTTTACTTTATATGTTAGGCCAATGTTTGGCAACTATCATTTCCGTCACGACAATGTTCTCATCAGGCTGGGTCGGGGAGTGAAGTTCTGCGCACTACACTGAATATCATTTATCACTGCGCGTCAAAGAGTACATCACAAATCATAATAGCATAAAAATACACTGAGTGAAGCTCTGCATTCATCGCAATATTACTTCATATTAACCATCATCATCAACACACAGCTTACGGGACAAAAGACAGGGGATTAGTGTGGTCAAGCGGCGGGGCAGGTCAGAAGGACGTGAGGTCACCCGAGCGGGGTGGGGCGAGGCAGGGCGGCGCGGGGCGAGGCGAGGCTGGCCAGGCCCAGCCAGGCTGGTGCGTTGCGGGTGAGGTGGGGAGGAGCCGAGGCGTGGTTGATCGGGCCAAACCGAGGCTTCGCGGGGCGGGGAGGTGCACGGAACGGAGGGGCAGGGATGGGAGGAAGGGTAAGGAGGGTGAGGTAAGGATTAGGACAGGGAGGAGGATGTAGGTTAAAAGACATGTTAAGTTATAACAGTTAGTACAGACACCGCTTTCATCACTGAAACACAATGGCTACATTTAACACTGACCAACAATCAAACTGCACTTGGGCTACTGAGAATGCCACAGATAGCGGGTGACACTGAGAAATTACGTTAAGCACTGAACATATTTCTATTAAAAATTCGCGCCTACCACGACGAGAGACATTTACTTGAGCTGTAACGGAGACACACTAGGACACTTTTCACGCTACTACGCAGGAACTTCTTATCACGCACTTTTGAACTAACGAGCCAGGTGTTATGGCTAACGAGGGAAAGCGTGAGTTACGTTAAGTACGCTGACACCATTGTAATGCGACATAAACACAATGAGAGGAAGAATATAAATAAGTAAGACTAGAGAGTAGAGATGTAAAGGTAATGAAGACTCACGTGTACCCTGACGTAGGCCCAGTGAATGCTTGGCTGGGCTGCCTCCTATGAGAGGCTTCTGCTTAGCTGGGGTCTGGTCGGGAAGTCCCCTTCCCGACCTGGGGAGAGGGTGAGCTTGACTCTGAGAATCTCCAGAGTAATGAGCGTCTCCTCAGAATGTTCAAATGACAACCAGGATCAGAATGATAATCAGAATGGTACTGGAATATCGAATGCCCGTGGACGGGACTGTAGGGCCTTTATATGGGGTCGGCCCAGCCGGCTTCTGACCTCTAACAATTAACACTAAACTGGTTTGATCTGGATAATTGTGTGCAGGTGTGGTCCTGGCCAGGTGTCTTGGCTAGGTGCGGTTGTAGGTCACCGGCTCACGTCATTAGCGGGCCAGGTCAAGTCCCTAGGGTCGACCTGAGGTGTGTCAACCTGGAATGCGGTGGTACCACGAGGTCTGTGGTGTACTCGCTGTTATATGTGACATAATTCTGGGCTGTAAGCTTTGGTCTGACAATCACTCATTACATTTGTTATACTCGATCAGGGGCCTTTGTTATACTCGATCATGGGCCTTTGTTATACTCGATCAGGGGCCTTTGTTATACTCGATCAGGGGCCTTTGTTATACTCGATCAAGCGGGCCTTGTTATACTCTCGATCAGGGCCTTTGTTATACTCGATCAGGGGCCTTTTTGTTAACCTGCTCATGGGCCTTTGTATACTCGATCAGGGCCTTTGTTATACTGATCAGGGGCCTTTGGTTATACTCGCCTGTTACGGGCCTTTGTTATACCTTGATCAGGGCCTTGTTATACTCTTGATCAGGGCCTCGTTATACTTCCGATCAGGGGCTTCTTTATATACCATGATCAGGGGCCTTGTTATACTCTGATCAGGGCCTTTTGTTATACTCGATCAGGGCCTTTGTTATACTCGATCAGGGCCTTTGTTATACTCTGGATCAGGGCTCTTTGTTATACTCGACTGTATTTTGTTATACTCGATCAGGGGCCTTTGTTTACTCGATCAGGGGCCTTTGTTATACTCGATCAGGGGCCTTTGTTATACTCGATCAGGGGCCTTTGTTTTACTCGATCAGGGGCCTTTGTTTTACTCGATCAGGGGCCTTTGTTATACTCGATCAGGGGCCTTTGTTATACTCGATCAGGGGCCTTTGTTTTTCTCGATCAGGGGCCTTTGTTATACTCGATCAGGGGCCTTTGTTATACTCGATCAGGAGCCTTTGTTATACTCGATCAGGGGCCTTTGTTATACTCGATCAGGGGCCTTTGTTATACTAGATGTTGAACTAAGTTTAAATTACCTTAAAGTATTTTTAAATGGCGGTAAACTAACTTTAAAGTTTTCTGTCCCCTGAATATGGTAGGATTCTGCCCCAAGAGACGCAAGGAATCCGTCCCAGAATAGGGTAAGATTCCGCCCCAGAATATGGTAGGATTTTGCCCAAGGAGACGGTAGGATATCGCTCCATAAAGCGGTCGGATTCTGCGCCAGCACATGGTAGGATTCTGTCCCCAAAGACGGTAAGATTGTGCCCCAGAAAACGTTCGGATTCCGCTCTCAATACAGTAGGATTCCTCTCCAGAATACGGTAGAATTCTGCCCCAGAATACGGTAGAATTCTGCCCCAGTATACGGTAGGATTCTGCGTGAGAATATGGTAGGATTCCGCCTTCGAAGATGGTAGTAATCGGCCCAGAAGACAGTAGGATTTAGTCCCCAAAGACGGTTGAATTTTACCCGAGAAAACGGTAAGAATCCGCCCAAGAAGACAGTAGGATTCCGCCTCAGAATTAGGTAGGATTCCGTCCCAGAATACGCTAGCATTCTGCCCAAAGAGACGGTAGGATATCGCTCCAGAAAACGGTAGGATTCTGTGCCAGCAGACGGTAAGATTCTGTCCCCAAAGACGGTAAGATTTTGCCCCAGAAAACGCTCGCATTCCGCCCAGAATACGGTAGAATTTCGCTCCAGAATACTGTAGAATTCTGCCACAGAATACGGTAGGATTCTGCGCCTGAATACAATAGGGTACCGCCCTAGAAGATGGTAGGAACCCGCTCCAGAAGACGGTGGGATTCTGCCACAGAATACGGTAGGATCCCGCCTCAGAAGATGGTAGGGTTCTGCACAAGAATTGGGTAGGATTCCGCCCCAGAATAGGCTAGGATTCCGCCCCAGAATAGGCTAGGATTCCGCCCTAGAATAGGCTAGGATTCCGCCCGTAATACGGTAGGATTCCGCCTCAGAATACGGCATGATTCCGCCCCAGAATAGGGTAGGATTCCACACCAGATGACGGTAGGATTCTGCGCAAGAATACGGTAGGATTCTACGACAGAAAACGGTAGGATTCTGCGCTAGAATAAGGTAGGATCTCGCCCGGGAAGATGATATGATATTGCCCTAAACAACGGCAGGATTCCACCCCCTAAGGGGGGTGTGTATTTTGACAATGAACTGAAGTTCTTGGGCCATTGCGAGAAGAAGGTAAATCAGGCCAATAATTTATTGGGTCTTATAAGAAGGTCCTTCAGTTATCAAGACGATCTTCAAGAGTGAAGCGCTTCCCCATCTGTAGTACTGTCACCCTGTCTGGTCCCCGAGATATGCTAAGGACTGTCAGATGATTGAAAATGTCCAAAGGAGGGCCACCAGACTGGTGCCTGCACTAAGGCACCTCGGCTACCCTGAGAGATTAGAGCGCCTGGAATTATCTATCTATTTATCTATCTATCTATCTATCTATAACTAATCAGTGGTAACCACCCAGTAAGGTACGGTAACTACCATTATTGTAGTCGGGAAGAATTTCGTTTATATTTCTCCACGAAAGGTTTGCTGGAGTTAGTGGTTTAGTTAAAAGTATTATATTATTATTAGATTAAAGTAAATGTGTTAGTAATAAAGTATTTTTTATGATATAATTAAGTAAATCAGGAAAACTAAATGAATCGCTGTGATCATTAATTGCTGGGTCGGCTCAATAGATGGCAGGTACTGTGCGTCGTCTGCTTTGTTTACATTTACTATGGTTTGTTTACATATACTATGGCTTGTTTACATATACTATGGTTTGTTTACATCATCTTAAGGGCGAAACTCAAATCCAAACAAACGTGACAATGAGTAATTCCATGTTTAAAATGTTTCTCGTATAGTAACGGGTCAGGTCAGGCTGATCTAAAACATCACATTTTGTTTATCGATATAGATGGTAACTTTCCCGTCTTTTCTACAAAAGTATTTCTTCATTACCCTAAAATTTGTAGGCTATTAAATCTTGTATGTTCGATTAAGTTTGGATTTACTTTAATTGTTTCCTTATTCTGATAAACTTTTTGGGGGAAGAAGACTAAACAGATGCGATTGACTGACACGTGGAGCTTCAGTGCCAATACAGACACGGACGGTGGAGGTGTTGTCAGTCGTCTCTCTCACTTGACAGACGCTGTTTATAAAGTGTACTACAGTAAGTGTTATTTTTAGTGTATTTAAGTGGTTAAATTTATATTGTGTAAAGGTCGTTATATTAAAGTTATTTATTTGTGCAGATTTATTTTAAACGGAAATACTTTACAAAATATTAAGATACACGAGTTAATCTATTGTGAACAAGCGTAAGTTAATGGTCGTTAACGCTCTTAATCACATCGACTAATTACTTTAGATAATACATTACTATTTTGGCTTATGTTTCAGTAACGTTCCTCATACTTGGTGTATGTTTTGGTCTTGTATGTTACAGCAAGTGTTTGTTACTCGTAATATTATTGTTAATATTGGTCCATAGGTTCCCGCCATGTTTACCCCAGGATATCCCCACGTAGTAGTCTCCTCCTTATAGGTTAGGTAGGTTGGTTCCTTTGGCTAAATCAATGTTTTTTGTTGTGTATTTTTGGTGTTTTACTCAAATTTAATCTCCATTTTTTTGTAAATTAGCAGCTTGTTAAAAATGAATATAATGTTTTTGTATAAACCTTTAAGGTCAGATTTGAGTAAACGAAAAACGTCAAAATACAATGCTCGTACCAAAACCTGAGGACAGCCAATGGACGAATATTTAGTTTTATTTTCTTTACAGATGATTGATCCAGTTACTGTTGTGTTAAAGGCCAGTTTGGTGAATCAGTGGTCGTCATCGTGGATAGTACAGCACCATATTTATTGAGGTAAGTTTGTTCGATTAGTTTTCGTTAACCACCCATTACACAGAGCTCCCACACACATGTCCCACCACCACGAACAGGAAGGGGTAGTGTGGTCTTGTTCTCCCTCCTGCTGGACCTACGCCCTCCCTCCTGTGTGGTCTTGTTCACCCTGATGCTGGACCTACACCCTCCCTCCTGTGTGGTCTTGTTCTCCCTCCTGCTGGACCTACGCCCTCCCTCCTGTGTGGTCTTGTTCTCCCTGATGCTGAACCTACACCCTCACTTTTGTGTCGTCTTGTTCACCCTGATGCTGAACCTACACCCTCCCTTTTGTGTCGTCTTGTTCACCCTGATGCTGGACCTACACTCTCCCTTTTGTGTCGTCTTGTTCTCCCTGATGCTGAACCTACACCCTCCCTTTTGTGTCGTCTTGTTCACCCTGATGCTGGACCTACACTCTCCCTTTTGTGTCGTCTTGTTCACCCTGATGCTGAACCTACACTCTCCCTTTTGTGTCGTCTTGTTCATCCTGATGCTGAACCTACACTCTCCCTTTTGTGTCGTCTTGTTCACCCTGATGCTGGACCTACGCCCTCCCTCCTGTGTGGTCTTGTTCTCCCTGATGCTGAACCTACACTCTCCCTTTTGTGTCGTCTTGTTCACCCTGATGCTGGACCTACACCCTCCCTCCTGTGTGTGTCTTGTTCTTCCCTGATGCTAACCTACACTTCTCCCTTTTGTGTCGTCTTGTTCACGCTGATGCTGAACCCACACTCTCCCTTTGTGTCGTCTTTCACCCTGACTCCACGCCCTCCCTCCTGTGTGGTCTTGTTCTCCCTGGGATGCTGAACCCCACACTCTCCTTGCCGTCTTGTTCATCCTGGGAACCTACACTCTCCCTTTGTGTCAGTCTGCCCACCCTGGGATGCTGACCCACGCCTCCTCCTCCTGTGTGGTCTTGTTCTCCCTGATGCTGAACCTACACTCTCCCTTTTGTGTGGTCTTGTTCACCCTGATGGTGGACCTACACCCTCCCTCTTGTGTGGTCTTGTTCACCCTGTTGCTGGACCTACGCCCTCCCTCCTGTGTGGTCTTGTTCTCCCTGATGCTGAACCTACACTCTCCCTTTTGTGTCGTCTTGTTCACCCTGATGCTGAACCTACACTCACCCTTTTGTGTCGTCTTGTTCACCCTGATGCTGGACCTACGCCCTCCCTCCTGTGTGGTCTTGTTCTCCCTGATGCTGAACCTACACTCTCCCTTTTGTGTCGTCTTGTTCACCCTGATGCTGGACCTACGCCCTCCCTCCTGTGTGGTCTTGTTCTCCCTCCTGCTGGACCTACACCCTCGCTCCAGTGTGGTCTTGTTCACCCTGATGCTGGACCTGCTGCCTCTCTTGTGTGGTCTTGTTCACCCCTGATGCTGGACCTACACCCTCCTCCTGTGTCGTCTTGTTCACCCCTGATGCTGACCTACGCTCCTCCCTCTCCTGTGTCTTGTTCACCCTGATGCTGGACCTGCATGCCCCTCCTCTCCTGTGCCGTCTTGTTCCAATTCCCTATGCTGGACCTACACTCTCCCTCCTGTGTCGTCTTGTTCACCTCCTGATGCTGGACCCACACCCCTCCCTCCTGTGTGGTCTTGGTTCACCCTGATGCTGGACCCACACCTCCCTCCTGTGTGGTCTTGTTCACCCTGATGCTGGACCTACACCCTCCGTCCTGTGTGGTCTTGTTCACCCTGATGCTGGACCTACACCCTCCCTCCTGTGTCGTCTTGTTCACACCGATGCCGGACCTACACCCTCCCCCCTGGGGGATCTTGCTCACCCTGATGCTGGACGTACATCCTCCATCCCTCCGGTGTGATCTTTTTCACCCTGTTGCTGTACATACACCATCCCTTCTATGTCGTCTTGTTCACCCTGATGCTGGATCTACACCCTCCCTCCCTCCTGTGTGATCTTGTTCACCCTTATGATGGACCTACACCCTTCCTTCTGTGTCGTCTTGTTCTCCTTCATGCTGGACCTACACCCTCCCTCCTGTGTGGTCTTGTTCTCCCTGATGCTGGACCTACACCCTCCCTCCTGTGTCGTCTTGTTCACCCTGATGCTGGACCTACACCCTCCCTCCTGTGCGTCGTCTTGTTCACACCCTGGATGCTGACCCACACCCTCCCTCTCCTGTGTCGTCTTGTTCACCCTGATGCTGACCTACACCTCCTCTCCTGTGTGGTCTTGTTCACCTGATGCTGGACCTACACTCTCCTTTTGTGTCGTCTTGTCTTCAATTCTGATGCTGACCTATGCCCTCCCTCCCCAGTGGTCTTTGTTCTCCTCCTGCTGACCTACACCC